>NW_012102798.1:1114766-1157195 GCF_000951045.1 Mandrillus leucophaeus
AAAAAAAAAAAAAAAAAAAGTGAGAACTCTGCATATCGTACATGTACCTCGCACACTACTTGATGAAGCCATGGTAGAAGCTGGAGATACAAAGTGGAGGTATCAAACCCATCATTACTAATTTTCATACAATCGTTAATGATGACATTTCATTGAAAATGAAAATTTGGGACAAATACTGAATGTGCTACGTGCTTGGAACAGTGGATCTAAATCAGGTCATTGTTATTTTGTGCCCTATGAAAGCTAAAGGTACAAAATAACTATAAGATCCCTACTTTCAAGAAGTTAACAGTCTCATTAGACAAATATATTCTTGTGAGACAGAGAACTACACAAGAGTGAATATCCAAGAAAAGAAAAAAAGCAGTGAGTGGTATAATTTGTGGGAATTACAGTAATTTGATTAAGAGACTGGAGTATTTATAGAAGGCTACATGGAAGAGCTAGGACTTGAGCCAATAGGAAATACTTTCTAGATGCAGTTGAAAGCAACGAGAAGACAGAAACTCAGTCTGTGCACGATCATTATTATATGGCACTTAGTACTGCACTTGTGAATGAACTAAGCACACAAGTGATAAATAAAATTACATCACTGTCTTTGGACCCTTAGCCTTGTCTCACAGAAGAAGTAGTGTTGAGGTTGTTGCCAAGAACAGGTATGGCAGCCCACGGTGATCTGACTTTTCTCTGCATCTAAGTTCCTGAATCTGTTCTCATGACTCTGCTCTTATGTAGACACTGGCTTGACCACCAAGTCATCTCTGGTTTTCCCAGAAGAAAATCAATAAACCACCCAGAAAGCCTAGCAGTATACTTTGGCCACACTATGATTATTTAACCCCACTGACTCCCTGTGTCCTTATATCACACATTAGCTAATACTGAGACCTCAGAAATGGAGGTTAGGCAGGAAATTTTTGAACTAGTATTCAAGATAATCTTTCAAGAAGCATACCACAAATATATTTATACCTGGCAAAGAAAAAGACATCAAGGCCAATTGCCTGAGGCAGGATCTCTGTCAACCATGATAATGAAAAGAGCTCTTCAGAAATTTTTATTGTTCCTATTGTATTAAAGCCACACGTTTCAGTAGCAAAAACTATCCACGTTTCAGTAGCAAAAACTATCAACAGTTCCTCCCATTCTTCTGTTGAGATCCTATCAAATGGCTCCATCAATAAAGCATTAGAAAAATACCTTAGATTTGATTATTTATATAAAACTGCACTCTAATTAGTGGTGCCCTGTCTGTGTCTTGACCTAATTACCATTCCTAGATATCTTCTAATACCAACTAGAGACAAGTGTTTTTCATCATAGCGTACATTATAGACTTTAAATGCCTTTAGTTACTTTATATAATTGTTTTTCAGCTTTAAAAATATGTTTTAATTCTCTCCATCAGCCCCATACTATATGGATTTCTGCAGCTGTTTTTTGTGGCTGATTCACCAGACAAATTTCTCATTAAGCTCAATCATGGATTTCTAAAAGCATCTTGCATTTAGAAAAACAAGATAGCTGCATCTCAGGGAAAAATATTTTGAGTACTTGAAAGTTTATGAAAGAACAATGCAAATTGTATCTAATTTAGAAAAGAACACTGGAATTTTGATTTTGATATCTGTAAAACCAAAACTTTTACCTTTTTTTATGAACAGTTGAACTCAATATTTTCAAGTCATATAGTGAAGAACTTTCCTTTCCTCATTTACTGGGCTGTGGTGACAATTTTCTTTTTTTTTTTTTTTTTAATTTATTTATTATTATTATACTTTAAGTTGTAGGGTACATGTGCATAACGTGCAGGTTTGTTACATATGTATACCCGTGCCATGTTGGTGTGCTGCATGACAGTTTTCAAGTGATTGACGATCATCTGAATTCTGAATTCAGAACCTGGACAAAAGTCATCTCACACAGCCTGCTAGTGTCTTCAATACAATCTATGTGTATGATTTTCCTGGGAACAACAACAAAAAAATAAAGTGTGGCAGTGTGTTCTTAAAACAAAGAGCCTTTTACAGCTGCTCAGTTGTAAGACCAAAAATACCCCTACATTTGCAAAATGAAAATAATAATTTCAACAAAAAAGCAGCATATCTGGTAGATTATAAAACGCATGAATTACAGTTTAACAACATTGTTTACATGCTGATTTACTGAGACTACAGAGAAGTTGCACTTGGGTTTTATGGGACATGAACACAGATTTCTCTTAAAAAATCATCCAGTTTCTATTTGAAAATGAGTGTGAGTGCTCAATTACATTATACAACAAATGAATGTTGTACTACTCACATGGAAACACAGGGGTTAGCAAAACCTGAACGACCAGCTAATATAAAGGGAGACCTGTTTCAGTAAAATGGATTTTTAACATGGATTTAGTGAATGTTTCGGTAAACTCCTATATTTATGGGATATAGAGATCACTTAATAGAGAATATCATACTTTACTTATTTATTTATTTTGAGATGGAATTTCACTCTTTCATCCAGACTGGAGTGAAGTGGCACCATCTGGGCTCACTGCAACCTCTGCTCCCCCACTTACCCCTTACTGGGTTCAAGCAATTCTCCAGCCTCAGCTTCCAGAGTAGCTGGGTTTATAGACATCTACCACCATGCCTGGCTAATTTTTGTATCTTTTTTTTTTTAAATACAGATGGGGTTTTGCCATGTTGGCCAGGCTGGTATGAAACTCTTGACTTCAGGTGATCCACCTGCCTCGGCCTCCCAATGTGCTAGGATTACAGGCATGAACCGCCATGCCCGGTGAGAAAGTCACACTGTAAATGACAACTTTTCTAAGTTCAACTTGTCCAGTTGACTTTTGTGTACATGTAGCTTAATTGAAGCCATGCTCATCTAACAGAGGCCAGCAATGTCCAGGGGAGGTTGGTGTATCTAACCCCTCACTTCTCTCTCTGGCCAGGTTTTGAAAATATCCAAATAACTAGTGAATCCAGTGCATTATATACATAGATTCATTCAACACAAACATCATTACAGCCCTTAGCACAAACACTATGTGCTGAGCACATAGGATGTACCTAATTAAAATATATTAAAACACAGCTTATCTGATCTCCAACCTTTATGACTTTGCCTTGACAACCAAACTTCCTGATTGAACTGTGAACTACTTGAGGTGAGGTGCTATTTATCTTTGTATCCCCAGTGCTTTGTACAGTATGTAATACATGATAAGTGATCAAGAAATGGATGGATGCTTTATCTCTGACCCTGATCTACATCTACTTGAACCCAATTTAGTAATCTGATTTCAAAATCATAATTATTCATTTGGTTTAATGATTTTCTTTGAGCTTCTAATCTTTGTTTATTTCTAAGATATAATCAGCCTAGTCCTAGTGACTCAGTAAGATGGACCCAAGTTCCTTTTCCTAAATGGGTAGATGAGAACAAAAGAAGTGCAAAACAGAGTATAGCAATGTGCATGTTCTATATTAAAATAATTGTAGAATAAGCTATTATAGAGAGTAATTTGTGTGTTAGTCATTTTTATAGGTAGAGTAGAATTTTAAGAACTAATAAAAATGGATTTTGAGTTGATAAAATTTGCTAGCTTTGTAGATAAAATTAAGCCACATGTACACAAAAGACAGTCTATTCTAAATAAGTTAAACACCAAAGCCATTCAGATTGGTTGGAAGGGAAGAGTACATTCATTATCAAGGCAACTTTTCCTGATCAGAAAATAAATAAATAAATACAGTCATAGATTTCTGTTTAAAGTTACATGATTAGAACTTTTCTTTATGTTTATCTACATGGTAAATATCCATATGATCATAAATCTAACACATATTCTTTACATTTAACATTTTGATAAAATGTTAAAAAGTAGAGCAAGAACACCACAATTCGAAAATATAAAAAAAATAGAGAGAGGGAGAAACAATATGCCATAGGAAAGGTGGCTAGAAGAGGGTGTGCCATCTGGCTATTTCTTCCACCCACCACATTATCCTCAACCCAAGTCACTAGTAAGGAAATCTTAAAAGCTGTTATTAAAATCTATTTGGAAAGCTGGAAAATCCCATAGGCAATTTCTTTTTTGACCATTACTTCATGGTTTGCAAATGAGAAAAATGTTCACTTTCATTACCATCAATAGGGCCATTGAAATGCTGGAAGAATTAATGAACACTTGCAAAAGACAAAATAATTCACCAATAGCTTAGCATTACTTTAGGATTAATGCACCTGTAAAACAGAAGGAAATTTCAGTTATCCTAACTTTGCTAGAGGAAAACCTGAATAAAGAAATACATAATAAAAAGATGGCAAACTAGAAGCAGCTAGTGAGCACAGAAGGGGTGAGTAAATACAGCATCTTTAACTAAAACATCCAGGTACTTACATTAGAGCTAACCAAGGAAACAATTATACCCACGGAGAATGAAGAAAAGTAAGGCAGGATGATGGCCCACCCAGGAACAACATAGAGCCAGGGGCATCTCCCACACCTAGGAAAGCAGTGAGTGAATATATGACCCCCGGAACCCTTACTTTTCCCATGGATCTTTGCAACTCTCACATCAGGAGATCCCCTTATGAGCCCACTCCACCAGGGCCTTCAGTCTAACACACACAGCTATGTGGAGTCTTGGCAGAGCATCCACTCAGTCACACGTGGAGACTTGCGAGCCTTAGATACTCAGACTTTCTAGGCTTCCCAGCAAAAGTAGCTGCAACTCTGGCAAAGTGGGAGGTTAGACCCCCATGCACACCACTAGGAAAGTGGATGAATCCAGGGGCCTGAACATTGACTTTCTGCAGGCCCCATTTTAATGACACCTCACAAGATAAGACCCACTGGTTTAGAATTCCAGCCAGCTACTGGTAGCAGCATTGCACCTCCCTAAGAAGGAGCTCCCAGAGGGAGAGGCAGGCTGCCATCTTTGCTATTTGGCCAACTTAGCTGTTCCAGCCTTCGGGCTTTGGAGAGTCCAAGCCAACTGTGGGCAGAAGTGGTCCCCCAGCACAGCACAGCTGCTCTACAAAAACATGGCCAGGCTGCTTTTTAAAACAGATCCCTGATCCTGTTCCTATTTAGTGAGTAGAACATCCCAACCAGGGTCTCCAGCAACCCTCACCAATGTTTTCTGGCCGACGGAGATTTGGAACCTACCTGGGATGCAGCTCCCAGAGGAGGGGTGGGCTGCCCTCTTTTCTGTTTGTGCAACATAGCCATTCTGAACTTCAGGCTTTGGAGAGTTCAGGCTGACTGGGGGCAGAAGCAGTCCCCGAACAAAGCATAGCAGCTATATGAAAATGTGGCCAGATTGCTTTTGAAAATAGGTCTAAGATCCCATTCCTTCTCACAGGGTGGGACTTCCTTGCTGGGGTGTCCAGCCACCCCCACCAGTGTTTTCTGGCTAATAGAGATTTAAAACCTCCCTGAGACAGAGTGCCCAGAGAGAGAGGCAGACCCCTCTTTGCTGTCTTGCAGCCTTCATTGTTGATACCTACAGGAACAGAAAAATTATAAGTGACTGGGGACTGGAGCAGACCCCTAGCATACTGCAGCAGCCCTATGGAAAAGTGGCCAGACTGTTATGTGGGTGCCTATTCCCATGTCTCCTCACTGGGCAGGTCCTCCAGGTGTGGGTCTCCAACCATCCCTCACCAGAGCTATTGAGCTAGTAGCAGCTCTGCAACTCCCTGGACAGAGCCCCCAGGGGCAACTGAAGGACTTTCTGCCACTACATCTTCAGTGGAACTGCTTTTGATACCCTCGGACTAACAAAGGAGCAAAGACTCTAAGTGCCTTATCTACACCTCCAACAAGCTGCAGTCAACCCAAAAACAGGAGGCCGGTTCATCTGCCATGGGTCCAACCCATGACCCCCTGCTCATCACCAGACAAGGAACCCCCAATTTGGGTCTACAGCACAGACCCACCATCCTAGGCTGTTTGCACTGAGCAATTGCTGATCTGAATCTCTTCAGGTTGGAGCCCCCAGAAGACAAGTAAAAGACCCTTGGCCACAACCACTACTAAGATCCTTTCCCCTGCTGCCTCCAGATTGAGGAAGAAACATAAACACAGAGATCACCTGATAACTGCTGTGGGCAGCCCAGGAGTGCCAAGTCACGACCTACACCCAGCACTCAACGGGGAGAACTCATGTTTTCAGAACATTGAGAGGGAACACAGCTGCAACTGTAAGAAAGCATAGGGGAGCCACACAACCAAGCAAGAGTCTACCAACTGACCAATATGCCTAAGTGCCACCTATTGGATCACACCTCAAAGCTTCAACACCAAAAATACCTCACTAACATACCCCCCTCTGAAACCAAAGACAAGGAGTCAGCTTCAAATTAAGACCCTGCACAAAGCCTCAACCTGGTGAAAACATCCAGAAAAGAAGTCTATTGACTATACACAATCTACACTGCAGTTAAAAGAACACCCACACACGGAGATAAGAAAGAATTAACACAAGAACTCCAGTAACTCAAATGGCCATAGTGTCATATATTCTCCAAACTACCACACCAATTCTCCAAAAAGAAGTTTTAACCACGCAGAGCTGGTTGAACTGACAGAAATAGAATTCAGAATAGGAACAGGAGTGAAGCTCATTGAGATTAAGGAGAATAAAAACACCCAATCCAAGGAAACTAGCAACCACAGTAAAATGATACAGGAGCTGAAGAACAAAATAGATAGTATAAGGAGAACCCAATGGATCTAACAGAGCTGAATAACACAATACAAGAATTTCACAATAGAATCACCAGTGTTAACAACAGACTGGCCAGACTAGTGAGGAAAACATGTCAGAACTTGAATACTGGCTCTCTGAAATAAGACAGTCAGACAAAAAACAAAGAAAAATAATTTAAAAAGAGAAACCTCCAAGAAGCATGGGATTATGTAAAAAGGCCAAATCTATGAATCATTATCCTTCAAAGGGATGGGGAGAAAGCAAACAACTTGGAAAACGTATTTCAGGATATTGTCCATGAAAACTTCCCCAACCTTGCTAGAGAGACCAACAGTCAAATGCAGGAAATACAGAGAACTCCTGCAAGATTCTACACAAGAAGATCATCCCCAAAACACATAATGGTCAGATCTTCTAAGGTAGAAATGAAAGAAAGAATGTTAAGGTAGGTACAGAGAAAGGGCAGGTCACATGCAACGAGAACTCCATCAGGTTAACATTGAACCTCTCAGGTGAAACCCTGCAAGCCAGAGGGATTGGAGACCTATATTCAACATTCTTAAAGAAAAAAACCTTCAACCAAGGATTTCATATACAGCCAAACTAAGCTTCTTAAGGTAAGCCAAACTAAGCTTCTTAAGAAATAAGATCCTTTCCAGATAAACAAATGTTGAGGGACTTTGTTACCACCAGACCTGCCTTACAAGAGATATTGAAAAGAACACTAGATATAGAAAAGAAAGATCACTACTAGCTAATATAAAAATATGCTTAAATATGCAGATCAGGGACACTATTAGGCAACTACACAAATAAGCCAGCATAATACCCAGCTATCAAGACAATGACAGGATGACATCCACACATATCCACACTAACTTTGAATGTAAATGGGTTAAATGCCCCACTTAAAAGGCACACAATGGCAAGCTGGATAAAGAAGTAAGACCCAATAGTACGCTGTCTTCAAGAGTCCCATCTTACACGTAAAGACGCCCATAGGCTCAAAATAAAGGGATGGAGGAAAATCTACCAAGCAAATGAAAAACAGAAAAAAGGTGGCATTGTAATCCTAATTTCAGACAAAACAGACTCCAAACCAACAAAGATCAAACCAGACAAAAAAGAGTATTACATAATGGTAAATGGTTTGGTTCAACAGAAAGACCCAACTATCCTAAACACATATGCACCCAACACGGGAGCACCCAGATTCACAAAGCAAGTTCTTAGAGACCCACAAAAGATACATAGACTCCCACACAAAAATGGTGGGAGACCTCAACACTCCACTGACAGTATTAGACAGATTATCAACGCAGAAAATTAACATGATATTCATGCCCCAAACTCAACATTGGAACAAATGAGTTTCATAGACCTCTACAAGAACTCTCCATCCAAAAACAGCAGAATATAAATCTTTTCATGTCCACAGGGCACATACTCTAAAATCAGCCATATAATTGGGCATACAACAATCCTCAACAAATACAAAATAACCAAAATCATACCAAACACACACTCAAACCACAATATCATGGAAGAAAGACTGAGAAAATAAAAGTCAAGACTAAGAAAATCACTCAAAACCATGTAATTACCTGAAAATTAAACATATTCCTACATGACTTTTGGGAAAACAGTGAAATTAAGACAAAAATCAAGAAGTGCTTTGAAAGTAATGAGAACAAACATACAACATACCAGAATTTATGGGACACAGCTAAGGGAATGTTAAGAGGGAAGTTCAGAGCACTAAATATCTACATCAAAAAGTTAGATCTCAAATTAACAACCTAACATCACAACTGAAAGCACTACAGAAACAAGAACAAATGAACCCCAAAGCTAGCAAAAGACAAGAAATAACCAAAATCGGAGCTGAATTGAAGGAAATTGAGACACACACAAAAAAACATGCAAACAATCAATAAATCCAGGACACATATACCCTCCTAAGACTGAACCAGGAAGAAATGGATGCCCTGAACAGACCAATAATGAACTTCAAAATTGAATCAGTAATGAATAGCCTACCAACCAAAAAGAAAAGTCCAGGACAAGATGGATTCGCAGCCCAATTCTATCAAATGTACAAAGAAGAGCTGTTATAATTCCTACTGAAACTATTCCAAAATAACTCATTCTAAGAGTCCAGCATCATCCCTATAACAAAACCTGGCAGAGACACAACCAGAAAAAAAAAATCTTCAGGCCAATATCCCTGATGAGCATTGATGAAAAAATCCTCAAGAAAATACGTGCAACCCAAACCCAGCCGCACATCAAAAAGCTAAACTACCACTATAAAGTAGGCTTCATCCTCAGGATGCAAGGTTAGTTAAACAGAAACAAATCAATAAACATGATTCATCCCATAAATATACCATTCATTGTATTTCAAGTGAATTCTGTTTTCTTCCATGTTTGCATCATCTTGATAAAAAACAATGCCTCTAAAACAGTGGCAGAGAGCTCTTGCCTTAATCAAGCAAAAATGGATAAATTTTAAAAGCTTTTATCTGGGCAACATTTGGAGTTGTCTAACTGCTTTCATAGGTGTTGGCATCTTTTATCTTTAGTAGGCTCTGAATAGAGATTCATTTCCTTTTCAGACCACTTTGGTCTAAGATTCTGGAACCCTATATTGGGGTAGGGTGCAGTGTTCCATCTGTTATCTTCAGGTTTTATGCCAAGAAGCTTGTTTAACCTAACTTCTCATCCTGAGGCATTCATTTCTAAACAAGTGCAGAGCTACACTCTGGCCAAGAACCTTGAGTTCAATAGCTGGAAGCTAGAGGCTGATTGCATCACCTTACATATAGCAGGAAGGTGGCAAAGAAAGGGTTGGAGCTAAGGGAAAAAGAAATTCACAAATCTCATTTTTATGCCAGCCAAGTTTATAGCATCAATGCAAACCATTTTGTTAAGGAATTACTTTTTTTCATTTGCTGCCAAAGTTCACTCATCTCCTTTATTCACTTCTATATTCCATCAGTCATCATGTTCTATTTATTTTACCCCTTTTGCATGTCTTAAGACAATTTACTTCTCAGCATCTCCACTGCCATGACCTTTGTCTGAGCCAACACCACCTCTCGTCTAGACTAGTGCCATGGCCTCTAAGTTTACTTCCTGATCTCCACTCCACCCCCTTCCTATCTATTCTCTATACTTCCACAAGATTGGCCTTTTAAAACAGAAATTATGTAATGTCATGCCTCTACCCTTTCCCAGCCTCTGCCATACTTAACATCTTTCATTTACCTCTCATTGCTCTAGCACAAAAATAAATATTCTTAACATAGCCTGTAGGCACAGCTTAGGCTCCTTCATGCCCACACCTGCAATATCATCTTTGCACTGAGCTCCCCTGCAGTTTCTATGCTCCAATCACACTAACCTTGCGTGTTTATGTATGTGTGGATTTTCTAGGCTAACATCCCTACAATAAAGATTTTTCCATATTCTGCTGACTAAATCACTCCTCTGTGGTACCTTCACCCTTATTTTAAGTTAACTCTTTAGCACTTTTTATTATCTCAAATATAATTTCCTCAGATAAGCCCTGTCTGACCCCTCAGACCATGCCAGTTATATTTTCTTATATATTCTCATAGCACATGTACCTTTTCTTCATAGCACCTGCCAGAGACCTGACTTTACATTTCTTTGTGTGTTTGATGATTGATTCCTCTTTCTCTCCACTACCAGATTGTAAGTTTCATAAAGGCAAAAGCTGTATCAATTTTACTTACCATTTTCTCCCCAGATCCCAGCACACTACCTGGCACATAGTTGATGACTGCAGTGGACACCCTAACTGGCTCGTGTGACCTTGGACAGATTACTTAACCTCTCTGTGCTGCAGTTTCTTCATCTGTAAAAGGTAGACGTGGAAGAAGACAAGTAAAATTAGCTTACTAATACATTAAGAGATGCAGCGTGCTTGTGGAGGTGGTGTGATAAATGGAGATATGCCAGTCTGTGTGAGTATGATCCTTTTAGAATGGTGCTGTCAGAGAAGAAAAGATACTGCTTTTGTGATCCAGAAAAGGAATTTGCAGTTATTAAGCAATTACTCTGTGTCAGGCTCTATGCTTGGCACTTGCTATACGTTATTTCACTGAATCTTCTCTTCTGAAAGCTTGCAGAGTCAATCTACTCAGCTCATATAAAGAAAGCAATATGTCTCCCTCTCTCTTCTACCTCTCTTTCAATATGATATCTGACTGAAATGCAGTCTAAAATGTCAGCAAGAATCACACTATGTTCTGGTGATTGAGAAAATAATCAAACCTTATAGCACTTCTTTCTGCATGTAACTCATATCAGTAGACCTGGTTATGGACCACTGTTAATGTACCATTTTCGGTGCTAAATTTAACTTCTGTGTAATTCTTCTTTTTTCCGTCACCTTAGTTAATGAATTAATTTCCCTAAAATGTTTTTCAGGCCAGCCAATTCTCTCCTCATTTTACAGATGAGGGAACAAAAACAATGAGATTTCCTTAATGTCATATCTGAGTCACAAAGCACTCAATATAATACACCTTAGGGATATCAACTTTTTAAAGTCCTTCCAGGACATCTCCACTCAGCTGAGTGGCTCAATGTCATGATTCTCTGTGAAGTCAGGAAGCAGATGTGGTAGCAACATGAATGGAGAAGCTTAAGTTCAGACACTAGTGAGCACTGTAGAACTTTTATTTCTCTTGGAATTAATTCTCGGTAGCTGTAACATTATGGTAAAGCCATCCAGCATGATATATATATAAAAAATAGAATGCACATTCATGTCTCCTCCATGATTTAATTGTATTCATAAACAACCCTTACTTCATTAGAACACCAAATTTCTCCATCAACCAGGAATAGAGAGTATCAAGTGGATATAAAATAGGTGGCAGAATGTGTCATAGTTTGTATTTGGGTTTAGTATTTTATTCTAATGGATTTTTTTTCTTTTAATCTATGGCAGAATAAATTGAACAGGGACCTATGTACATAATTAATTTCTATTTTCTTTCTGACAGTTAAGATTTCCCCCTTTCTGGTCAAACAGAAATGGTAATGTTGAGATATTTGTGAAGTGGAAAGCGAGAGAAATCATGTAATTATTTTGAAAAAGATATTCAGCACCACAACTGTTAAACTTACTGATCAGCTTTTGTTTTCCTGGCTCCACATTTAGGCAGATGTCGTAGATCAAAAGACAGTTTCATATTCAAAATTGCATTGATCATTTACAAAAAGCACATTTTTAAGACTATGTATTAGGCATATCCTACACCTACCACTTTTCTAGTTTTCTGTCCTAGTCAATAACCATAGACTATCAGAATGGTACAGTATCCTCAGGATCAAATAAATAATATTGATCCCAGGAAAAATGATTTCAGACCTGTGGAACAGAATAGGGAACCCTGAAATAAATCTAATCAGTTACAGCCAACTCATTTGCCAAGAACATACATTGAGGAAAGAAGAGTCCCTTTAATACATGATGCTGGGAAAATTGGATATTCATATACATAAGATGAAGCTAGATCCCCATCTTTTACCATATATAAAAGTCAACTCAAAGTGGATTAAAGACTTAAATGTAAGGCCTAAAATTATAAAACTATTAGAAGAAAACACCTAGGAAATGCTACATAACGTGGGTCTGAGCAAAAATTTTTTGGCCAAGACCTCAAAAGCCCGTACTTTCAACATATTATCTAACTGAAATGCAGTCTAAATGCAATAAAGGCAAAAATAGACAAATGGGATTACATCAAGCTAAAAAGCTTCTGCACAGCACATGAAACAATCAACAAAGTAGAGAAACAACCTATAGAATGTGAGAAAAATTTTGCAAACTATCCTTGATAAGAGATTAATAACTGTAATATATAAGGAACTCAAACAACTCAATAACAAAATAAAAACCCTCAAGTAAGCCAATTAAAAAATGGGCAAAAACAAAAACGGTTATTTTTCAAAAGAAGATATACAAATGGCCAAGAAGTACATGAAAAAATGCTCATCATCATTAATCATTAGGGCAATGCATATCAAAGCAACATTGAAATATCAATCACCCCAGCTAAAATAGCTATTATCAAAAAGACAGAAAGTAATAAATGCTGGCAAGGATGTGGAGAAAGGGGAAGTCTTATGCACTGTTGGTGGGAATGTAAATTAGTACAACCATTATGAAAAACAATATAAAGTTTCCTCCAAGAACTAAAAAGAGAACTACTATGTGATCCAGCAATTCCGCTATTGAGTATATATCCAAAAGAAAGGACAAAGGTATATAAATGAGACATCTGCACTCCCATGTTTATTGCAGCACTGCTCACAATAGCCAAAATATGTAATCAACCTAAGTGCCCATCAATGAATAAATGGATAAAGAGAATGTAATATACATATATATACACACGTACATATATATACATATATACACATATATATACACATACACACACATACACACATACACACACACACACACACACCATGGAATGCTATTTGGCCATAAAAATAATGAAATTATGTCATTTGCAGCAATGTGGATGGAACTGGATATCATTATATCAAGGGAAATAAGCCAGGCAGAGAAAGACAAATATTGCATGTGCTAACTCATAGGTGGAGCTAAAAAAAAAAAATTGGATCTCATGGAGGTGTAGAGTAGAATGATAATTACCACACAGGCTGTTAAGGGAAGAAAAAAGAGGGATGAAGAGAAGTTGGTTAATGGGTACAAAAATACAGTTAGATAGAAGGAATACATTCTAGTATTTGATAGTACAGTAAGAAACTTATAGCTAACAATAATTTATTGTATATTTTTAAATAACTAGAAGAGAAGTATTGTCATGTTCCCAACACAAAATAAAGATAAATATTTGAGGTAATGGATATTTCAATTACCCTGACTTGATCATTAAACATTGTATACATGTATCAAAATAAAACATGTACCCCCAAAATATGTGCCACTCTTAAATATCAACTTTTAGAAACTTTAAATTAAGAAACAAACTTGATTTCATACATTTCAGGAGATTTTCTAAAAAGCTTGTAGACTAAGGGAAAATTAAGGAATATCATATTTTGGGGCAAAAAAAGTAAACAGTTTTTGCTGGTGGGTTTATTTATTTATGTGAGATAGGGTCTGGCTCTGTCACCCAGGCTGGAGTGCAGTGGCCTGATCTCGGTTTACTGCAACCTCAACATCCCCTGCTCCAGTGATCCTCTCATGTCAGCTCCTTAAGTAGCTGGGACTACAGGCACATGCCACCATGCCCAGCTAATTTGTGCATTTTTTGTAGGAATGGGGTTTCACCATGTTACTCAGGCTTGTCTCGAACATCCTGAGTTCAAGTGATCTACCTGACTTGGCCTCGGCATGACCCAACGCACCCAGCAAGTAAATATTTTTATAGCCACTTTCCTCCATCATTTTGATTAGTTAAGGTTTTATATATATCCTTTTAATTGAGTTATTGAAAGTCGAATTCTTTTTTTTAAACACATCTTTGCCTTCTTAGCAGAAAATCATATTCTTATATATTCTTTGTCTTAGACACTTGTGATCTGAAAAGCCAATGTGAATTTTTGAACAAGAATTTTCTGCTAATCTCAGGCTTCATTGAAAACCAATGGACTTTCCTTCTGAGGAACGGAGAGGAAAAATCAGTCTTTTCTCAATTCAAGGAATAAGCATATGATCATAAATTCAGGGTCACTGAATAAAATTTGAAAACATACAACCAGCAAAATCACTTACATGTAATAAATCTCCCTGCCCAAACAATTCTTAGGTCTCCCAGGTAGACCTAAGAATGAAACAGAGGGATGCACCATAGTTAACCCAGGGAATGGGACATTGGGACCAGAACTGCAGCCTCTCTCTCCATGATCCAATAAGATTATCAAATAGATTGTGACATTAGAACACTCCTAATCAGAAAAATAGATAGATTCATTATAATCGGTTAGCTCTGAAAACGAGAATCACTGGACATGCCAGAAGAAAAGAATGTCTTCATTCAGAATTTTTATGTCATAAATAAGAAAGGTATTGATGTATAAAGTTAGGTGATGAAGGTTTACTGTAAGGCTACATAGAGACATAGGGAAGCACAGGAAATAGTCTTAACAATCTAATAGCGTCATGGAGGCTTGAAGCATTGTTCAGAATTCCACAATCATAGTCATCCAAGAAAATCTTTAGCACTTGAATGATTTTGGAACACAGCACCTATCCCTGTTTACTATTTTTGCTTCTACTGTATTTGACCATATGGTTCACATTCAAACTCTTTGCAAGAAAGGCTCTGTTTATGTCAGTTGGTCACTGTCCAATATAAGGTATCCTTAATGGACAGAGTTTTCTTTCCTGGGCCACTAATATAATGCTAGATAGCCTCAGGCCTTCTTTCAATTAGGTATGCCCAAGTTAGCAGATTCACATGGAATTCAACACCATAATGAACAACCGGTGACTATTTTTTTCAAAAGCATTGATGTAATCAGAAAACAGTTTGAGACTTTGAGGCTTTAACAACAAGGAAGACATTTTTCTTATATATTTATCATAATGGTTGATGATGAGTATAAATATGAGGTCAGGAGAGAGCAACATATTTTGACCTTTGCAAATTTCTGAAATATCGTAAAGAAGTTAAAAGGAAATGTCTAACAAGCTACTTTCAAAAGTAAATTTTTGCATTTCATGAAAGTATCAAGAGTTTTCTTGACAATATGGTCTCTTCTGTCTTAGCCTAGGTGTTCTATGTCAGGTTACATGACCTCTCCCCAAAACTGAAAACAAAATCAAAAGAATAGGGATTTACATTTTTAAAAGAACAGTATCATCCCCATTACTATCTATCTTTATTGCCTTTTCCTTCCTATTTTCTCCTCTTGACATTTTTCCAGTTGATCCTCAAATTGTGATTCAATAATTTCCATCTTTAGGTCTTTGAGGAATTGCCACACTGCCTCCCATAATGACTGAACTAATTTACAAGTCCACCAACAGTGTATAAGTGTTCCTTTTTCTCCATAGGCCATTATCCTTAGCAAACTAACACAGGAACAGAAAACCAAATAATGCATGTTCTCACTTATAAGTGGGAGCGAACTGATGAGAACACATAGACACATAGAGGGGAACAACACTCACTGGGACCTTTCAGAGGGTGGAGGGGGGAGGGGGGAGGAGGGACAAGATCAGGAAAAATAACTAATGGGTATTAGGCTTAATACCTGTGTGATAAAATAATCCATGCCACAAACCCCATGTCACAAATTTACCTATGTAACAAACATGCACTTTTACGCCCCAAACTTAAAATAAAAGTTAAAAACACAAAATTTCCAGAAGCCTTTATGTTGCATTGATCCTCTAGAATTGGAATATTTTTGATTGAATAAACATAATAAAGAGCTTGTTCAATTCAAGAGCATGTCATAACCTTCAATGGGCTATAACATGTTGCACAATGTAGTGAGGCATCAATAATTCCCCCAAAGCACATTCATGCTATTTAAATGACTAAAATCTGACTATGTTAGCAACAGCTAGGGCATAATAATTTTCTCGTTTTAAGACAGACATTATTTATTATGAAGCCAATGACAACCTTAAACATATTGTCCACTTTAATCTAAAAGGCTTCTTTCAATGATTCCATTGCAATGACACTAAACTGACGTGCATCAGTATAGAAATGAAAGACGCAAACATTAGAGAACTGATAAAAATTAAGAGTAACGGAACATAAACCTCATAAATTTCATTATTTGAGAGAATGTTTTAAAGAACAATGTCTGTAATAATAGCTCAGTAGTTACTATCAATCTCTTACACCTTAGGGAAAATTGTATGTTAACTTCTTGTGTCAAAGGAGGAAAAATTAAGTACATTTAAAGCAATAAACAATTAGAGATGGAAAACTTTTATAATGAGCTTTGTGGAGATCAGGAAGCAATTATGTGTTTTCAGTTTAGCAAAATCTTGCTGCTTTATTGGAAGCCAGGGTGTACCTGACTCAAAACAACAACAGCAACAAAAACAAACGAACAAACAAAACAAACAAAAACACAGAAATGCACTTCACCTCCCTTATAAAGCCCTTACTGACCTGCCCCATATAATTCAGTATTTATTAGCTATGCTTCTTGTAATGGTTAATTTTATGTGTCAACTTGACTGGGCCATGGAATGCCTAGATAGCTGATTAAAGATTATTTTGGGGTGTGGCTGTGGGGATATTTCTGGGAGAGATCAGCATTTGAATTGGTGGACAGAGTTAAGCAGAATGCCCTTGCCAGTGTGGGTAGGCGTCATTCAATCTATTGAGGTCCAGAATCGAACAAAAAGGCAGAGGAAGGTTAAATTAACTTTGCCTGATGACTGCAGGTGCAACATTGCTTTTCTGCCCTCAGCACTCCTGATTCTCAGGCCTTTAGACCTGGACTGGAATCTATACATTGGCAGTCCAGCTCTCAGGCCTTCAAATTACACCACTGGTTTCCTGGGTCTCCAGCTTGCAGACAACACATTGCAGATTGGGGGATATTTCAGGCTCCATAATCAGATGAGCCAATACTTTATAATAATTATCTTTATATTATATATATAAAGTTATGGCTATCTTCATATATATATAGATAGATAGTACATATAAAGTTTATAAACTATATAAAGTTAGTGTATATATATAGTTTATGAACTTTATATATACTATCTTTATATATATAAACAAACTTTATATATAGTTATAACTATTTTCATATGTATAGTACCTCTATAAAGATATACTATATAAATACTTTAGAATAACTATCTTTATTTTAAAATAGCATATATATAAAGGTACTTATTATAAGATATTGGCTCCTCTGATTATTAGCATAGATAGATAGATAGATCTACTAGTTCTGTTTTTCTGCAGAACCATGATTGATACAATCCCAAAAATCTTCCTATGCACTCATATAACAATAGTTACTATGTGGTACCATATTTGATTCATCAATATATCCTTAGCACCTAGCATATTAGCATATAGTTTTGTTTAATATAAGTGCTCTAGACCCAGTAAAATAAAGGAAGCCTCACAAATATACTTTTAACTCTACTCCTTCTCTTCCATCTTCTGTATTTGTCTGTGTATGTGTGTGTTGATTTTTTTTTCTAGTTTAGTTAATTTGATGGGACACATAGAGGGCTGGTTTGTCTACATAAAATAGCAAAAGTGAAGGGTAATTGTCAATGGTTGATAAACAACAACAAATATCACCATCTCACACAAACATAAGGTAAAAAGCAAATGGCCACATTCTTTCCTTTTTCAAAAAAAAAGAAAAAAAAAAAAGCCCATCTTTCTTTCAGAGGCTAAATATTCACATTGTTCTTGTGATTAAATTCCTTGTAGCCCCCAAGAGATCCTTCTCCTTAGTCTACAATCATGATGGAGGACCCCATTTTATTTTTGTAAAATTCTCTTTTAACCGAAGGTATCCCTCAAGCTACTACTATTTCTCTCCTTGTTTCATCACCATAAATGTCTTAAGAAAGTGGTCTACAATTCCTGAACCCCCAAACTCTGCAAAAAAACAATGTCTTAATGTCACCAATGATCTAAGCGCAATAGTATCAATCTATATCATACTTATGTTTAGGACTTACTTTTAGATTCCACAGACATTTCAAACATAACACCCCTTAACTTCTGATACATTATCTTTATATTCAAATATGCTCTTTCTCCTTCATTCTGTTTTAGTGGTGTCCTATTTTTTTGCTCGACTAAGCTAGAAAAACTTCATTTGTAATGATAAATTCAATAACAGAATAATATTATTCAAATTGTATAGAGACATTTTCCCACAACACAAACATTTTTCTGCTGAAAGAAAAACTTAAAAGAACATATTTTTTGACTAGATAAGCCATTGTGGAGGTTGGCTATCCTACACATTTTAACTGGCAACTCAAAAACTCCCATACTTCCTTCCCTATCATGGTGAGAAAACAGCAAATCTAAATTGACCATTGCATGGCCAATTTTTCTATATGATGGAAACAAAAAAATATGGAGGTGAAAAATACTTTATAGAGTGCTCCCTAAACAATTCGTAATTGTAAGTCATGTTGCTGTCAACATGAGAGTGAATAAGCATAGTATGGTATATCTGCACAAAGAAATACTACTCAGCAATGAAAAAGGACAAAAAAATGAATGTGTGCAAAAACAGAGTTAATTTCCAAAAACATTATGCTAAATGAAAGAAGCCATACAAAAACAATTGAAATGTATAATTTAAGTGATAACCGAAGTAAGGTAAATTCAATATAGAGTGAACAACAACAAAAAAATCAGTACAATACTGCCTCTTGTAGGGTTCAGGGCATGGTTAGAATGGAAAAGTGCAAGAGGAAAATTTGAGGGATTATAGTAATGCTCTATATCTCGAAAAAAATTTTAATACATAGTTGTATGCATTTGCCAGTGCATGCTATAGAATAGCACTTTGCCTTAAAAAGGAAAAAAAAATAACAAAAAGTAAAGCATTGAAATCTAATTAAATATATGCAGACTGAAGTGTTTAGGGGAGCATGGACCAATGTCTGCCACATACCTTGAAAGGATTCAGATTATAAGATTAAGTATGGGTATACAGAAGGATAAATAGAGGGAAAGATGTGTGATAAAACCTGATAGTAAAATGTAAATTATAGATTCTGAGTGGTAGAAACATGAGTGTTCACTCTACAAATCTTTTGATATTTTTGTATGTTTGAAATGCTTTGTATTAAAATATTGAAATATTAAACAATCAGCCTATGATTTTATTTTGGATATATACTTGGAACATTTAATAACCAGTGTTAATATAACACTATATCTTTTGAAGTCCCATAATTTTGAAGTGTTCTTCTCCTTAAAATGCTTTCCTTCTATTTGAATATATAGTGAAATACGATCGGCTTCATATGCTATATAATAAATATAAAGAATTCTGTGCTTCACTGTGCCAGTTGCAATATGTCTATATTTTCACTATATGAATTGGGCCTCTTTTTCATTGTTATAGATAACTAAATCATTTTTTAGGATCATGTCTAATTCCCCACCATTGTCCCTCCTCAGACTTAGGACCAAACAGAAAGAGAACTGGATTATTGCCACTATCTTTCTTCATAAGTTTCCATCAGCACTATCCATGAGATTTTTACTAGGAGTACTTCACCTCCTTACATGACCAGTTTTATTCCTTGGCCTTTCTCTCTGGTTAGTTTGTATTCCCTTAAATAATAATAATTGATGTTATAAGTATGGATAATATTCATTAAGGACTGCCAATGTGCCAAGCAATGTCCATGTAGCTTACATGTTTTATCTCATTTAATCCTTACTATGCTGGGAGATGTGTGGATTTATATATCCATTTGTTACTATCTTCCTTCTACCAAAAAAAATTTCAATTAACATTTGTTATTGTCCAGATCTGCTGCTGATTAATTCTTTCAGATTTGTACCTAAAAATGTCTTCATTTTACCTTCATTTTTAAAGATATTTTAATAGGTATAGAACAACATATACAATTAAAGAAAAATACTTGTAATTTCTCAAAAGTGTTAGTAAAAATGAATCTTTTATTTTGATTGTTGTAAGATATTTAACATGAGAGCTATCCTTTTAACAGACTTTTAAGTGTATAATTCTTAAAAATTTTTAATTATAGGCACAATGTTTTACAGTACGTTTCCAGAACTTACTCATCTTGCCTAACTGAAACTTGTACCTGCTAAATAGCAACTCTTGATTACCCCATCTCCTCAGCCCTGGCGACCACCATTCATTCTCTACTTCTATGAGTTTAGCAATTTTTGACACTTCATATTAGTGGAATCATACAGGATTTGTCCATCTATAATTGGTGACTTTTGCTTAGCATAATATTCTCAAGGTTCATCCATGTTGTTACAAATGGTAAAATTTCCCTCCCTTTTTAAGGCTGAATAAGATTCTGAGGGATCTTCAAAAAAGTTCATGGAAAATACATTTTATGGAAAAAAGATGCATGGATTTAGAAACATTTTTACACCTAAATAAATTCATATTAACTTGTTACAACACATCTAAACAGGATCTAGCTGGAGGCACTAAGTAGCATAAGACATCAGTTTGCAAAGAGCCCCTCTGAGAGCGACATAAATTCTGCTAAAATTAAAGCAAGTGCAAACATGAAATTTATGTTGAAGCTTGGGTGGGAAATGGTGAATTCATTTATGTTTACAAAAAGTTTATGGGGCAATGCTTCAAGTAAATTAGCAGTTTGCAAATAGATAATGCATGTTAAAAAAGGACGAGACAATGAAGATAAAGCCCACAGCGGCAGACCATCCACATCTATTTGCAAGGGGAAAAAAAAGGCTTGTTCCTTTCCTACTTGAAGAGGACCAACAATTAACAGAAGAAACAATAGCCAACATCATAGACATCTCACTTGCTTTAGCTTACACAATTCTGACTGAAAAATTAAAGTTGAACAAACTTTCCACTCAGTAAATACCAAAACCATTGCACCCACATCAGCTGCAGACAAGAGCAGAACTTTCAATGGAAATTTTACACAAGTGGGATTAAGACCCTGAAGCATTTCTTCAAAGATTTGGAACAAGAGATGAAACATGGCTTTACTAGTATGACTCTGAAGACAAATCATAATTAAAGCAATGTCTACCAAGAGGTGAAAGTGATCCAGTCAAAGCAAAAGCAGACCAGTCAAGAGCAAAGGTCATGGTAATAGCTTTTTGGGATGCTTAAGGCAATTTGCTTGTTCACTTTCTGGAGGACCAATGAATGATGGCATCTGCTTAATGTAAGAGTGTTTAGCAGAAAAACACCCAAGAAAGCTCCACCAGAGAGTCCTTCTCCACCATGACAATGCTTTTGCTCATTCTTGTCATCAAACAAGGGAAATTTTGCAAGTGTTTTGATGGGAAATGATTAATCCTCCATTTTGCAGTCCTGATTTGGCTGTTCTGACTTTTTTTGGTTTCCTAATCTTAAAAAGTATTTAAATGGCACACATTTTTCTTTAATTAATAATGTAAAAAAGACTGCATAGTATGGTTAAATTCCGAGGACCCTAAGTTCTTTAGGGATGGACTAAATGTCTGGTATCATTATTACAAAAGTGTGTTAAACTTGATGGAGCTTATGTTGGATAATAAAGCTTATACTTCTTATCTTTTAATTCAATTTTTATATGACTTTTTTGCCATACTCTCATATTTTATGTATATACCTCATTTTTATTATCTGTTCATCATCAATGGACATTTAGGTTGTTTCTGCATCTTTGCTAATGTAATACTGCAGTGAACATAAATTGTAATTATCTCTTCAAAATCCAGATTTCAATTCTTTGGAATATATATTCCCAGAAGTGGGATTGCTAGATCATATGGGAGGTCTATTTTTAATTTCTTGAGGACCTTCCATATGTTTCTTTCATAGTTGTTGAATAATTTTATATTTGTACCTATGGTTGTACAAAGGTTCCCTTTTCTGCACATCCCCAACAGCATGCGTTATCTTTTGTTTATTTGCTTGTTTTTATAATAGCCATCTTAACAGATGTGAGATAATATCTCATTGTGGTTTTGATTTGTATTTCCCTGATGATTAGCAATTTTGCACATCTTTTCATAGGACTTGGGCATATGTATGTATTCTTTGAATAAATGTTTATTCAAGCTCTCTGCCCATTTTTAAATTTTTTTTTCATGTTGAGTTGCAGAAGATCTTTCTATATTTTGAATATTAACCATTTATCTGGTGTATGGTTAGCAAATATTTTCTCCCATTTTGTATGTTGCCTTTTCACTCTGTTGTTTCCTTCACTCTGCAGAAGCTTTTTAGTTCAATGTAGTTCACCTTGTTTATTTTGCTTTTGTTACCTGTATTTTGGGTGCCATATCAAAGAAATCATTCCTGAGACCAATGTCATGAAGCTCTTCTGTTTTCTTCTGAGAGTCATCTGTGGTTCCATATGAATTTTAGATTTGCTTTTTTCTATTTCTATAAAAAAAATGCTATCAAAATTTTGATAGAAATTGCATTGAACGTGTAGATAGCTTCGGATACTATGGACATTTTAACAATATCAACTCTTCCTATCCATGAACACAGGATATCTTTCCATTTATTTGTGTTTTAATTTTTTTATCAGTGTTTAATAGTTTTGATTGTATGTCTTTCATCTTAAGTATTTTATGATTTTTGATACTAATGCAAATTAACTTTTCTTAATTTCCTTTCCAGATTCTTCATTGTTACTCTTTAGAAACATTATGCATAAATAACGTATGCAAACACAATGCAACTGATTTTTACATGTTGATTTTGTATCCTGCAACTTAGCTGAATTAGTTTATTAGTTCTGTCTTTTTTTTCTTTCTTTGGAGTCTTTAGGGCTTTCTACATGTAAGATCGCTTCATATGCAAACAAATAATTTTTCTTCTTTTCTAGTTAACATGTTTTTTATTTCTTTTTCTTACCTAATTGTTCTGGCTAGGACTTCCAGTACTGTGGTGAGTAGAGGTAGCAAGCACGGGCATCCTTGCCTTGTTCCTGATCTTAAAGGTAAATCTTTCTCTCTGTTACTATTGAGTATGATGCTAGCTGTAGGATTTTCATGAATGGCTATGGTGAGGAAATTCCCTTCTATTCCTAGTTTGTTGAGAGTTTTTATCATGAAAGTGTGTTGCATTTTTGCAAATGTTTTTCTGTATCTATTGAAATGATCATGTGATTTTTATCCTTCATTCTGTTGATGTGGTATGTCTCATTAACTGATTTTAATGTTGAACCGTTCTTGCCACCCAGGGATAAATCCCCCTTGATCAGAGTGTATAATACTTTTTTTAAAAAAGTGACTGGAAACTTTTAAGTTCAGGAATACACGTTCAGGATGTGCAGCTTTGTTAAACATGTATCATGGGTTTGTTGTACAGATGATTACATCACCCAGATATTAAGTTTAGTATCCATTAGTTATTTTTCCTGATCCTCTCCCTCCTCCCACCTTCCACTCTCTGATAGGCCCCAGTGGATGTTGTTTTAATGTACTCTTGGATTTGGTTTGTTAGTATTTTGTTCAGAATTTTAACATTAATATTTATCAGTGATATTGGCCTGTACGTGTTTTTTTTTTGTTTTTTTTGTTTTTTTTTTTTTCCTCGTAGTGTCTTTGTGTCTTCCTTCCTCTTCAATTTTTTGAAGGAGTTTGAGAAAGAGTAGTGTTACTTCATCTTTAAATCATCTTTAAATGCTTGGTAGAATTCCCCAGTGAAGCCATCTGTTCCTGGACTTTTCTTCTTGGGAGATTTATGATTACTGATTAAATCTACTTTTTTTTTTTTTGATCTGTTCAGATATTTTATTTCCTCATGATTCAGTCTGGTAGGCTGTATGTTTCTAGAAATGTATCCATTTCTTCTAGATTATCTAATATGGAGCTATAGAGTTGATCATAGTAGTCACTTATGATCCTTTTTATTTCTGTTGTAGCAGTTAAAATATCTCCTCTTTAATTCCTGTTTTTACTTATTTGAGTGTTCTCCCTTTTTAAATTTAGTCTAGCTAAATTTTTTTCAACTCTGTTTATCTTTTCAAAAATCTAACTCTTAGTTATGCTCATTGTTTCTATTATTTTTCTATTCCCTACTTTAATTATTTTTTCTCTAATCCTTATAATTTTCTTCCTTCTGCTAATTTTGGGCTTAGTTTATTCTTTTTTCTAGTTCCTTGAATGTAAAATTCAGTTGCTTAAAAATCTTTCTTATTTTTTAATATAAGCATTTATCACTATAAAATTCCCTCTTAGTACTGCTTTTGCTGTATCTCATAGTTTTTGGTATGTTATGTATTAATTTGCATTTTTCTAAAGATATTTTCTAATTTCAATTTTGATTTCTTCTTTGGCCCCTAGATTATTCAGGATCATGTTCTTTAATTTTCACAGAGTTGTAATTTTTCCAGTTTTCCTTCTGCTATTGATTTCTAGTTTCATTCCACTGTGGTCATAGAACATACTTGGTATGATTTTAATCATCTTAAATTTGTTAAGACTTGATTTGTGCCATAACATGTTATCTATTCATAGGACTGTTCCATTGAGAAAAATGTATATTCTGCTGCTGTTTGAAAGAATGTTCTGTATATATCTGTTCAGTTCATTTGAGACACAGTACTTTTCAATCTCACTATTTCCTTATTGATTTTCTGTCTCAGTGTTCTATTCATTATTGGAAATGGAATATTGAAATGTCCTACTACTGTGGTATTGCTATCTATTCTTCCCCTCACCCATGACAAGGTGTTATATATTTAGATGCTCTGGTGTTGGGCTCATATCTAATTGTAATTTATATATCTTCCTGGTGAATTATCCTTTTTATCCATTTATCCGTTTTATCCTTATATAATGTCCTTCTTCTTCTCTTGTGGAAGTTTTTGACTTAAGTCTATTTTGTCTGACATAAATCTAGCCACCACTGCTCTCATTGTTTACCATTTGCATGAAATACTGTTTTTTCCATCCTTTCAACGTCACCCTATGTGTGTCCTTAAATATAAAGTGAATCTCCATAGACAGTATATACTTAGACCTTGTTTTTCTTTTTATTGATTTAGCCACTCTTTACCTTTTAATTTGCCAGTTCAACCCATTTTTATATAATGTAATTATTCATAAGACTTACTATTGCCATTTTATTTATTATTCTTTGTCCTGAAATTTTGTCCCTCTTTTCCTCTCTTGCTGCTTTTCTTCGTGTTTTATTGATTTTTTTGTATTTATAGTGATTCCTTTTTCTTTCTCTGTGTTTGTGTGTGTGTCTTTATAGGTATTTTGTTTGTGCTTATCTCTGGACTTACATAAAATTTCTTATAGTAGTGTATTTTAAGTTTATTGTTTAACTTCAATTGCATACCAAAATTTTTTCTTTACTACTTCCTCCTCATTTTATGTTATTGATATAACTATTTACAACTTTTTATATTGTGTATCCATTAACATGTTTTATTTGTTGCTATTTTTAATATTCTTTAACTTTTATACTAGAATTAAAAATAATTTACCAGACACTGTTATAGTAGTACATTATTTGTCTATAAATTTATATTTCCAGTAGGTTTTATATTTTCATACATGTTGTGGTCTAAATATTTTTGTACCCTCAAAATTGATATGCTGAAATCCTAATCCCAACATGATGATAGGAGGTGGGGCCTTTGGAACATCATAAGAGTGGAGACTTCATGAATGGGATTAGTACCCTTAAAAATGAGACCCCAGATACCTGTCACTCTATTTCTGCCATGTGAAGATACAAGGAGAAGTCAGCTGCCTGCAACCTAGAATAAGATCTTCACCAGAATCCATCCATGCTGGCACTCTGATCTTGGACTTTCAACCTTCAAAACTATGAGACATAAATGTTGTTCGCCTCACTCTGTTTATGGTAAGCTGTTATAATAGTCAGAGCTGACTAAGAAAGAAACTGGCACCAAGAAGTGGGTGCTACTATGAAAAAAAAAAAAAAAGCAAAAAAAAAAAAAAGCAAAAAACTAAAAATGTGTAAGTGGTTTAAGAACTGGGTAATGGTAAGAGTCTAGAAGAGCTTTGAAGTGTATGCTAGAAGTTGAGAATGTTGTGATTCTTTCTTTCTTTCTGAGCCCTCACCAGAAACACATTCAGCACGTTGAATATACATGTGATCCTGTTTACTTCTGTCTTGCATGGTTTTTCTTGAAAAATCCACTGATAGTTTTATGGAGGTTTCTTTGCATGTGGTGAGTCACTTTTCTGGTTCCTAAAAAATACTAAAAATAGAGTTACCATATGATCCAGCAATCCCACTTTTAGGTATATACCCCAAAGAAAGGAAATCAGAATATTGAAGAGATATCTGCACTCTCATGTTTATTGCAGCACTATTCACAATAGGCAAGATCTGGAAGCAACGTAAGCACCCATCAATGGATGAATGGATAAACAAAATGAGGTACATATACACAGTGGAGTACTATTCAGCCATAAAAAGGAATGGGATCCTGTCATTTGCAACAACATGGATGGAACTGGATGTCATTATGTTAAGTGAAATAAGCCAGGCACAGAAAGACAAACCTCATATGCTCTCACTTATTTGTGGAAGCTAAAAATCGAAACACTTTATTTGTTCTTAGTGGCCTCCAGGAATCAAGTGTATGCCAGGTTCTGTCAGTGCTCCAAGACAAGCAGAACAGAAGCCAGTTCTTTGTGCAACCACCAGAGAGGTTGGGGCATTGGATGGACAGTTCAACTCCTTCCCTTCCTTGAGAGAAGCTAAGATCTTGGAGTTTTTGTCCACTTTCTTTGTGCTGAACTGGGGGGAAGGGCCATAATGACTAATAGCCTAAATCACCATCTCTGATTTCACTGGTTCCCAGGCAGCTAGAGTATATCAGCTTCCATCACTCTTCCAAAACAGGCAAGACAGAAGTCAGTTTTCTAGAAAGTCCTCAGATAAGTTGGGGTATTGAACACGTAATCCAACTCTTTTCCTACTTAGGGAGAAGATGGGAGTTAACAGGTTTTCTCCTGATTGTATGGCATTGTGATGGGTGGGGGTAGGTATAGTGAATATATCAAATTTCCCTTCTGGCTTTGATATGGCTGGTTTCACTCTTGCCCAGGGTATAGTAGCCTGTCATCTGGTTACTGAATTTCCCACAGAGAGAATTTTCTCATGTTTTGTTGTTGAATCAGTGTGTACCAATTCCACCATCTTCCTGACATCATTCAGTTTTGAAATTGTGAGCTATAATACAGTTAGAAGTGTCTTGTGTTCTATAGGAATTGGTTTGATCTCTCAATTAAATATCTTAACTTTTTAAAAATATGTATCTTTTTAAATTCATTTCCTGATGAATTTCTAACAAAATACATAATGTTGAAATAATAATTTACCTTATCACTTCTCTACCTAAATATGGTTTTCTTTCTTTGCAAAAATTCAAGTAGCTTTATAGCTGGCTAAAATCACAAGCTCAGGCCCTATTATTACGTTGGTGCCAAAGTAATTGCGGTTTTTGCCATTACTTTCACTTGCAAAAAAACACAATTACTTTTGCACCAACCTAATAAAAATTATTTATATATACTTTTGGGCGTCTTATTTCAAGGTACACATGTTACTGATTGCACTTGACCATTGAGAAGGAACATCAAATTCATTATGTTTTTGCCAAAAAATGTGACTGAATATTTTCTGTTTTGTTGTTTTAAACTGCAAATAGTTTTTTTTTTCCTTTTTCATTTTGCTCTGTCACAGCAAACTGCAATTACCATTCATTGAGAAATTTTTAACATATCTTCTTCCAGTCTTTTTTTTTTTTTATTGCTCTGGTTGTGCTTTTAGCTTCCGCATCTCCACTCAACTCTGTATCTACAGTATGCTTCATTTTAAATTTCAAATCTTCTCATGCCTTTTTTTAAACTAGAACAATAATTTAACTATATTGTATTTTTAAAGTAAGTGTTTAAATTTAATAACCAATTATGATTTATATAGTATGACTCTAAAACATACTGTCTGTATAAAATGTGAAAATAAACATATTACTATTTTATGTCAGTGCTTAGAATAAATCATTTAACTGAAACAATGTCTTGATACTAACTAGAATGATGATGCAATTATGTGTAATACTAAAAACGACACATGAATATGACATAAAACCTAATGCAAGAATAGTATCTTTCTTGTATGTGAATCAAAGGCAAAACAAAATGTTGTCCTACCAAAATAATAAAGTTGTGTTTAATAGAAAACATTTTGTACTGCTTCAGTTGTTAAATCTAAATTTTAATGAATTAAAATAAAATGACATTTAAAAATTCAGTTTTTCAATCACACTAGACTCATTTCAGCTGCTTACTAGCCACATGTGACTAGTAGCTACCATACTGGACAGGATAGGTATTAGGTTGCAGACAGCATGCCTGATATTACTTGATGTGGCTCCTCTACTACTGTGCATAAGACAGCCTATTAGTTTATTCAAATATTTGGTCAATCCAAAGAAAAAATGCCGATCTATCTGGCTGTTGCAGGTAACTGTTGGAAGTGCATTTAGTTACACATATCTAATACCTTTTGCACTGCCTATATGGCAAACAAACTTGGGGAACAACTAACCTATGAATTTACTCTTGAAATACCAGCATGGAAAGATAACTATAAATTCATATGGAAGAGAAAAATCCTTCCAAATAGTCAATAACATTTGTTAAACCAAGAATAATGAGGCAAAACTTGTCATACTAAACTTCAAAACCCTTTAAAGCTACATGGTATTTAATATATTGTCTTACTGGCACGAGAACAGAGTATTCAACACATAAATATGGTACAATTAGATATCCACTTAGAAAAAGATAATGTAGGTCTTTATTTTATCCCATATGCAAAAAAACTCCAGATGGATAAAAGAGTTAAAGATATAATTACAAAACTGCATTTTTAGAAAAAAAAAATCTTAGAAGAGGAAAAGGCACAAAAACAAAGATTCACAAGTGAAGGTTGGCAGATTTTTTTCTGCATAAAATTAAAATATTTTACACAATAAAAGTAAAGAAAAAATAAGTTTGGAGAACATATCTGTTGCATAAATAATAAGCAAAGGATCATCATTCAAAATAAAATTACTACAAATCAATAAGATATAAAATTTGGTAAAAAAATATGAACAGGAAATTCAAAGAATTATAACAAAGGATCAATAAGCATAAGATGTTAAATCTCACAAATAATACAACAAATATACATTAAAATAAAAATAAGATTTTACCCCATGTTTGGCACCATTGAAAAAGGTGTATAATATTATATTGTTATTTAATAGAATATTATGGGTTCTTTCATATACAATTGATGACTATATATTTGTATAGCTTATTGAGATGGCAACTTGGCAACATCTATAAAAATTTTAAATTGCGTAACTTTGACCCTACAATTCTTCTAAGAACCTGTTCTATCTAAATATACATGTGCGTATATATATATACCATAGTTCCTCTGTATGTGTGGGATTAACTTCAGGACCTCTCATGGATGCCAAAAATCTGCAAATGCCCCCGATACAAATGATGTAGTATTTGCACATCCTTCTGTATAGTTTAAATAATCTCTAGATTACTTATAATACCTAATGCACTGGAAGTCCTATATAAGCAGATTGTTATAGTGTACTGTTTAGGGAATAATGGCCAAAAAAAGCCTATACATGTTCAGTACAAACGCAATTGAAAAAAAATTTTGATCCATGATTGGTTAAATCCACACACGCAGAACCTATGAATAGAGAGGATCAACAAGATACATAGGTAGATAGATAACAGATATAAAAAATTTAACAAGGTTATTGACTTCAGTCCGACCAATTCTACAATTACACATCATAAAATATATGCATTTCACATATTTTTTCCCATGCATAATTCCATGTTTTCTCTTACCTGGAGAACATTTTTTCCTCCTTTCCTCCAATTTCTATGCACTATTTCTTTCACAATCCTCTTTTCTCAAGAAATCTGCCTTAAGCTAACCTACAGTAAGCATAAATTGTATCCCTTTATATACATCCAGGATTTATAATAAAATTAATTATATTCGTAGAGTAGCAAACATAGGAAGATTGCTTAGGAAAAATGTAGTCCGGTGGCTTTAACATTTATATTAGCCATTGTATTAGTCAGGGTTTTCCAGAGAAACAGAATCAATAGGATGTGTATATATACATGAAGAGCTTTATTACAAGGAATTGGCTCATGTGATTATGGAAGCTGGACAGTCAAAATCTGCACAGTGTTTTAAAATATTTTAACTTTTATTTTAGGTTTAGGGGTGTAGGTGCAGGATTGTTATATTGGTAAACTCATGACTCGGGGTGTACAGATGGGTAGGCCCCAGTGTCTGTTCTCCCTCTCTCTGTTCATGTGTTCTCATTATTTAGGTCCCACTTATAGGTGAGAACATGCAGTATTTGCTTTTCTGTTTCTGCATTAGTTTGCTAAGGATAATGGCCTCCAGCTTCATCCATGTCCCTGCAAAGAACATGATCTAATTCTTTTTTTGGCTACATGGTATTCCATGATGTATATGTGCCACATTTTCTCTATCCAATTTAGTATTGATGGAGATTCAGGTTGATTCCATATCTTTGCTATTGTGAACAGTGCTGCAATTAACATACATGTTCATGTGTCTTTAGGGTAGAATGATTTATATTCTTTTGGGAATATAAATCCAGGTAGTGAGATTTCTGGGTTGAAGGGAAATTCCGTTTTTAGTTATTTGAGGAATCACCACACTGCTTTCCACACTGGTTGAACTAATTTACACTCCCAGCAGCAATGTGTAAGTGTTCCATTTTCTCCACAACTTTACCAGCATCTGTTATTTTTTGATTTCTTCATAGTAGCCATTCTGACTGGTGTGAGATGGTATCTCATTGTGGTTTTGATTTGCATTTCTCTAATGATCAGTGATACTGAGCATTTTTCCATATGCTCCTTGGCTGCATGTATGTCTTCTTTTTAAAAGTTTCTGTTCACGTCTTTTGTCCACTTTTTGATGGGATTGTTTTTTGCTTATATGTCTAAGTTCCTGGTAGATTCTAGATATTAGATCTTTGTCAGATGTGTAGTTTACAAATATTTTCTTCAATTCCATAGATTGTCTGTTTACTCTGTTAAAATAGTGTGCAGAAGCTGTGCAGGAGCTCTTTAGTTTAATTAGGTCCAGTTCGTCCATTTTTGCCTTTGTTGCAATTGCTTTTGGAATTTTGGCATGAAATCTTTGCTAGTTCCTATGTCCAAAATGGTATTTCCTAGGTTATATTTCAGAGTTTTTATAGTTTTAGGTTTTACATTTAAGTCTTTAATACATCTTTAGTTGATTTTTGTACATGGTGTAAGAAAGCGGTCCAGTTTCAGTCTTCTGCAGATAGCTAGCCAGTTATCCCATCATGTATTGAATAGGGAGTCCTTTCCCTATTGCTTGTTTTTGTCAACTCTGTCAAAGATCAGATGGTTGCAGGTGTGTGGCTTTACTTCTGGGCTCTCTATTCTGTTTCATTGTTCTATGTGTTTGTTTTTATACAGTACCATGCTGTTTGGGTTACTGTAGCCTTTTAGTACAGTTTAAAGTCCAGCAATGTGATTCCACCAGCTTTGTTCTGTTTACTTAAAATTGCCCCGGCTATTCGAGTTCTTTTCTGGTTTCATAAGAACTTTAGAATAGTTTTTTCTAGTTCTGTGAAGATGCCATTCGTAATCTGACAGGAATAACATTGAATCTGTAAATTGCTTAGGATAGTATGGCCAATTTAACAATATTTATTCTTCTTTTCCAAGAGCATGGAATGTTCTTCCATTTGTTTGTATCATCTCTGATTTCTTTGAGCGGTGTTTTGTAATTCTCATTGTAGAGATCTTTAACCTCCCTGGTTAGCTATATTCCTAAGTATTTTATTCTTTTTGTGGCAATTGTGAATGGAATTGTGTTCCTGAGTTGGCTCTCAGTTTGGATGCTGTTAGTGTATAGGAATGCTATTGATTTTTTTTTACCTTGATTTTGTATTCCGAAACTTTGCTGAAGTTGTCTATCAGATCAAAGAGCTTTTGGGACAAGACTATGGGAATTTCTAGATATACAATCATGTCATCTGCAAACAGGGATAGTTTCACTTTCTCTTTTCCTATTTGGATACCTTTTATTTCTTTCACTTGCCAGATTGCTTCGGCCAGAACTTCCAATAGGATGTTGAATCGGACACCAATGTAAATATGAATTTTATCTAAATACATCCTCTAAATTGACACTTATAATTAATAATCACAGCCATAAAAGCTTTTGCAAATGAAATCTTTCATGAACGCAATTGCCATTGTCATTGTCATTACCACCATCATAGGTAATTAATGTTATTCAAGAAGTTGCTATGGTCTTGACACTAGCTTAATTGCTTTAGTTTTTTTAATCCTCACAATTATATTGTGGCACAAATACTTTTTATCCTCCCTGTTTTACAACTTAAGAAACTGAGGTACAGACGGTGTAAATAACTTGTCTAGGGTTATACAGATACCAAGTGCAGGACCAGAATTTGGATCCAGCCAGTTTAAATTTAGGCTTCCCTATGTTACATTGTCTCTCATGGAGATATGACGTGAAAAGCAGACTTTCTAAAAATGAAAATTGAAGTACATCCAGTAAAATCTTATTGCTGATTGAGTCTAATCTCCTTGTTGAACAGGCATTCATACATATGCTGTCCAACTCTTACTAGTGTTTCTTGACTCAAACGTTACTGTGGACAAGTAACTAACAATTTATTTTCTCTATATTGCAACCTTAGGCTTGAGGAAGAGGGGATCAGGAGAAAAGACATATAAGTTGCAACTATGTCTAGATAATTTTTTTTTAATGTCTTGCTGCTTAATAAAATAAAAAGTGGAAATTACTGGTTATCTCATATTGTAAGTCTTTTTTGATTATTCCCTAATTTTTATGTGCACCTGAGCCTCATCACCACAGATAGACAGAAGTTACTTGAAGCAGGAGGATTATACCCTTGTTATTCTGAAATACTCTGATAAAGCTTACCCAGAATTTTGAGTTTTTCATAATGAAAAGTGAATAAATAAACATATAATGCAGGGCTTTGGAAAAAGTAGCATCTCCTTCAGTAATGCTAAGCCATTTCCAGATGAAATATGATGAGGGAGAGTACAATATAGTGGCCACTGACATGGGCCATGGAGACATGTGATTTTGTATACTGCCTTCCCCACTTACTAGAGACAGTTCATAACCATTTCTGTGCCTCAATTCCTTCATCTGTCAAAAGGAGATACTAATAGTAGCCATCACGCAGAACTGTAGTGAGAATTAAACATGGAAATGCACACAAAATTCTCAACACAGTTTTTGGCAAGTATTCAAAAGTAAGTATTCAAAAATATGGGCAAATTAGATAATATTTATCTAAGCAATCACACATGAATCCTCATCTACCATTTGAGATAAGTGCAGTCATCCCTTGGTCTGCCTAGGGATTGGTTCCAGGATCCCTGATGTATATCAAAATCTGCGAAAGCTGAAGTCGCTGATATAAAATGGCATAGCATTTGCATATAACCTATGCACAGCCTCTTGTATACTTTAAAACATCTCTAGATGACATATAATACAAAGTAAGTGCTATGTAAATAGTTGTTATACTGTATATTATCTGTATTATTTTTTAGTATTGACCTTTTTTTTTTAGTACAGTCATGTGCTTCTTAACAAAAGAGATATGCTATAAGAAATGCAACATTAGGTGATTTCATCATTGTATAAACATCCTAGAGTGTACTTACACAAATCTAGATGGTATGGCCTACTACACACCTAGGCTATGTGGTATAGCCTAAAACTTCTAGGCTACAAACCTGTACAGCATGTTACTATACTGAATACTGTAGGCAATTGTAACACAATGGTAAGTATTTATATATCTAAACATAGAAAAGGTACAATAAAATACAGTAATATAATCTTATGGGATCACTGCCATATATATGGTCCATCATTGATTGACTATGTGGTGCATGACTATATTTTTAATCCACTGTTAGTTCAATCCACAGATCCAGGACCCACCGGTATGGAGGTCCAACTGTAACACTATCATCGCCATTTTACAGAAGAGAAAACTGGGCAAAGTGACTTGCCTAGGGCCACACAACTAGTTTAGCTGCAGAGCAGGGTTTCAAACCCATAGTGTCTGTCTCCAGAAACCACGTACTTGGCAACCATATTACACTGCGTCTTGGGATGCAGTTGAGTTTCTATTTCTATAATTCCTTCTACAGGAGATGAGAAATATCCTCTCTAAAAATTAAGAAGATTTTCCCCTTGTTAAAAGGACTCTAGGCTTCAACAAATGGTTCGGGGTTGTGTTTGCGGGGAACGGAAGTCTTTCCAGGATCTGAAACATCACTGGCAGCTACCTCCTTCCTTTATTAGAAGGCCTTCCTTTTTGCTGGCCAATTATTTTTGTTTTATTTTTTAATGATACATAATAGATATACATATCTATTATGTACCATGTATTTGGAGGGTACATGTGATAATTTAATACATTCATATAATTTGTAAAGATCAAAGCAGTATACTTAGGATATCCACCACCTTAAATATTTGTCTTTTCTTCATGCTAGAAACATTCAAATTATTCTCTTTTACCTATTTTAAAATATAGATTATTGTAAACTATAATCACCCTATTGATCCATCAAATGCTAGGTGTTATTTTTTTCTATCAAACAGTTATTTGTACCCATTAATCAACCTCCCTTTATCTCTCCTCCCTGCTATCCTCCCTGTCCTCTAATAATAACAAGCTATTCTCTATTTTTATGAGATCCAATATGTTAACTCCCACATATTAGTAAGAACATGCAAAAATTATCCTTCTGCGCTTGGCTTACTTCACCTAACATAATGACCTCCAGTTCCATCCATGCTGCTGAAAATGACATAATTTCATTCCTTTTATAGCTGAATAATATTTCATTGTGTATATATACCACATTCTCTTAATTCATTTATTCATTGATGGACATTTAGATTGATTCCACACTTTGGCAATTGTGAATAGTACTACAATAAACATGGGAGTGCAAGTATCTCTTTGAAAGGTTGATTTTTCTTTCTTTTGGATGTATACCCAGTAGTGGAATTGCTGGATCATATGGTAGCTCTATTTTTGTTTTTTTGAGGAACCTCCATACAGTTTTCTATTGTGGCTGTACTAATTTAAATGTCCACCAACCATGTCTGAGAGTTCTCCTTTCTCCACATCCTTGGCAGCATCCATTATTTCCTGTTTTGTTTTTTTTTTTCCCTCAGCAGCCATTTTAACTGGTATGAGATGACATCTCATTGTGATTTCAATTTGAATTAATCTAATGATTAGTGATGTTGAGCAGTTTTTCATATACCTGTTGGCCATTTGTATATCTTATTTTGAGAAATGTGTATTCAAATCTTTTGCCCATTTTTAACTGGATTATTTGCTTTATTGCTATTGAGTTGTTTAAGCTCCTTATATATTCTGGTTACTAATCGGACAGCTTGCAAATATTTTCTCCCATTCTGCAGGTTGTCTTTTCACTTTGTTGATTGTTTCCTTTGATGTGCAGAGCTTCTAAGCTTGATGTAATCACATTTGTCTATTTTTGTTTTGGTTGCCTGTGCTTTTGAGCTGTTACACAAAAAAATCTTTGCCCTTTCCGGCCAGATTTAGTGAACTTGCCTTAAGTATTTTCTCTTACATAGCAAGTAATTTATACACAGCAGACAAGGAAGAGCTGTCACCATGTGAATGAAGCTTCCCTAGTCTTGACATGGTGCATTAAAATATTCTTTAAAGGTTTTCAGAGACTCAGCCCACTGAAGCAATAATTGTGTTACAGCAGTTATTTCACCTGATGGGTGTTACAGCTTTCAAATGGGAAGATATAATTTTTCAATACTTCAGTTATGACCAATCTCTTGCTTCAAAACTAATTTGACTTCTGTATAGAATACAATTTTGGCATGGGCATATTCCTTTTAAAATTTAACAATTAACCAAAACAATACTAAAATATCATCAGTGAGTCATCAGCGCACAGCTATTCAAAGACATAGCTTTGTGAAGCAAAATGTCTTTAGCCTTCATCAGCATGACTGCACTTAAGAAATATGGGTACACATACGGCAGAAGTTTAGAGCTGCTACTGGAGACGCAATACTCTAATTCTGGAGAAACTTCACTTTGTCAATAGATGAGTCAAATTATAGACTTCTATTGAGGCGCTGAATGTAAAGTATTATTCCCTAGCCCATGGTTTCTCAAACCCTGATCTATAGAAAGCTAACATTCCACTTAGTGACCTTGGGAGCCTTTGGCAATACTTATCTATTTATTTTAGTAGAGACTGGGTTTTGCAATGTTGGCCAGGCTAGTCTCAAACTCCTGGTCTCAGGTGATCCACCCACCTTGGCCTCACAAAGTGCTGGAATTAGAGGCATGAGCCATAGCAAATGGCCTGTGGCAGTATCTTATGAAGTAAGATTGACTATGCATGGCTTGCCTGCCATCCCTACCTCTGCTTAAACCAGAGTAGCTCCCCATTTATCCTTTGATATATTAAGATTCCTCATTGGATTTCCTTTAAATTAAAAAAAAAATTGATTTGACGAAATTTAAAAATGATCTTTGGGAACAGAAAAAGAAGTATGTGTTCACTGTTTTCTGTGAGACTTACTATCTTTTGAAAATACAGAATGCACAGAGTATAGAACAATCTATTATAAGTATCTCGGGGGAAAATAATTTTGAGCCCATCAGGATTGGTGAACAACAAAACAAGGCAGCACAATTTGCGCGAGGCATTTTATACCCATTGTCACAAAAAGCCTTACTACAACCATGATAATGGTCTACTCATTTTCATTTTATGAATCAGTAACTGAGATTCAGAGACTTTAAGTGATTCTCAAAAAATCACATAACTAAATAACCTGCAGAGAAGGGCTTCAAATATATGTCCATCTGTCTTCAAAGTCCATGGTCCTTCAATGTTATATTATACCCAACCACATCTCCAACACATACCACTGTCACAGGATTTCAGAAATGGATGACATCATTGTAGACTGTGGGAGTCCCAGAATGCTGACCAAGTAAGTCTAGCACACAAGGGCTCAATTATAGATATGATGTGAATTGGTTTGGCCACTGTGGGTTTACAGAGCTTTGAAAGGGTTAAATTAAAGAAGTTGCAAACAGACAAACCCTTGGGTTGCATTTAACATGCAGATGTGCTTTGTTTATCCTACACAAAGGCCAAAAAAATCAGGACATTCTACTAAATATCCACATTTGCATTTTTCTTTTTTAAAAAGTGGAGTAAGTAGACACCCTGACCCCCACATTTCTGCATGACAAAAATCAAGTATAACTAAGCAGAACTGCCTCATCTAAAACAATTAGCTCTATACTCTCTGGTTCACCACAATCCTCTCCAATCCCTATTGTATTTTAATGCCTGCTGTATTCAGTTATGCTACTTGCCAAGATTCTGTGAAAAAATTGTATTTGTAACTTCTTTTTTAGGGACTAAGAACAGAAAAAGAGAAAAACTTCCTCCAACTGGCCAGTTGGAGACCATCCACCTGGACATATACCAGATGGAGATTGGATTGGGGAGCACATTAATAATATGAGGTGAGATCACAATTCAGGAAAATGCTGTAAAAGAAGTACTGAATTCAATAATTTAGCTGATCAATACCAAGAAGCTAGTATGGGATGAAGCACCATATAAGACCATGAAAGACTATCTCTTCCTACAACACACACTTATTGGGAACTTATCATGTCTCTCAAAGCAACAAGACAAAAACATGTAAGGCATGATCCCTGCTCTCAAGTTGCTCAGTCTAGTAAGGCAAAAAGACAAGAAAATAAACAATTAAATGTGAAAAAAAGAAAAACACAATGTAATCAAAATAAGCATAGAGTATTGTGAGAGAGTATATAAAACTAGAGTTCAGGAGAAGCTGTTATGAATGACAATTAGGAGTCACTGTGAAAAAATAGAGGGGAGGGAGAAAAGACAATCAAAGTAAAGGAACTGCATTTATTTAAGCAGAGAATTGGAAACATCATGACTCTTCAGAGAAGTGTAAGTTTTCTCCCTATGATTGGAGCAAAGGAAGTATTCAGGGGAAGTGGTTAAGTTGATGGGTGCTGACGAGTTGATGGGTGCAGCACGCCAACATGGCACAAGTATACATATGTAACAAACTTGCATGTTATGCACATGTACCCTAGAACTTAAAGTATAATAATAATAATTAAAAAAAAAAAGAGGAGGCTGGAAGAGTAGGTATACATTCATATATACATAAATTCACATATGCATTCTATGGGAGCTTAAAGATAGTGATTTAGGCGTGGAGAATACAACAGAGAACACGGCAGAGAGAACCCCACCCCAGTGAAACTTGCATTCTGAAGAATTGAGTCAGATTAAAAAAAAATTACAATTTTTTTTACAAATTACAAAAAAGCTCCAAAATTAACCAGATGAGTGCCATGACAGAAGTTTGGCCTTTTAAAGCGTTGTGATGGAAACCAACCAGAAAGCTGGCTGTACATAAGATGATTTAGAATAACCAATAGTTCATAAACTTACATGTTCTTAACAAAAGAGCTCTAGGCTTTATTCTAAGGACCACAGGAAGCCACAGAGGGCTTTTAAGAGGGGCAGAATTGTGGTATGATCAAGTGTATTTTAGAGCAATAACTGTGACTAAAGTATGAAGGGCCGATTGGATGAGGGAAACTTTGGAAGCAAATAGACTAGTTGGGAGACTCAGCTAGTAGCATAGGTAAAGAGTGTAATTGAATTCTTTGTGACTCAAAGGGTTAAATGCTTGAGGGAATGGATACCCCATTCTTCACAATATGCTTATTTCACATTGCATGCCTGTATCAGAAAATCTCATGTACCCTATGAATACATACACCTATTACATACCCACAAAAATTTAAGAAATAATTTTTTTAAAAAAGAGGGGTCATGGCCTCAACTACACCATTTTTTTGGCAGAGACAAGGAGAAACATACAGGTGAGGAGCTGTGACTTGCTAAATTACTGTAGTGAGCTAGAGATGGGAACTTTTAGTAGACCCAGATTTCTATGCTAGTGCACCGATACCGAGATCCAAAACTCTAAGTTTAGTGAAGGTCAGGGAAGCTGAATTTGCTCCAGAAAACAATGAGAGTAGATCAATTCATAGACTCCATCATTTCATCTCATTATAATGAAAGTAGTCTCATTATTTGAGCAGTGCCAGTCCTTTCTTGAAGCTAGGTCATAATTAGGTGTCCCATAACCAGGTAAAAATGGTATCTAGTATTTGAGAAACAGGTCATGACAAAAGTTTTATGAATAAGTTGATGTGGACCAATGAGGATAAGAAAGCTTTGAGTATGGGAAAATTCAGGCAACTAGATATGTAAGGCAAGGTGAATTAATAACACAATGAAGAAAACATTCAAAGATGAAAATGACTAATATATGTTTAGGGGATAATAGCTGGAGCAGAATATTCATGTTGGGATAAATGGAGAACGTGTTATCTCCAATATTTTTGGCAATTACTAAAGTAAAAGAATATTGAGTACTCTATTTTCAGAAAATTTACAGAATTTCTGTAAATTTTATTTACATCATTTCTGAGTGATCTGACTATAAAATTTTTAAAACATTCTTTTTGCTTTATTTTTCTCATTTAACATTGCCTCATGAAAATCATATTAAAACACACCCTTTATATCACCAGAAATTTATGTGACCTGTTCTCACAAATTTTGATTAAGATTCTATGCGTGTGTGAAAATTAGATTATTTTCTTGTGAGAATATAGCATATTGAAACATTATTGCCTGAATATTACCTAACAAAATCCAAGTCCTGCCAAACAAAGTACAAACTGGAAATTATGGGAAATCTCTTTAGTATAAATTAATGAACTCAGGAAAGTTCACATTTTAATAGAAATGCATATTCCAAACAAAAGAGGATAAAGTCAGCCTATTGAAACTTTGTAGCATAGAGTAACTTTCTTTTCCATCTGCTTAGATTTCATTAAACAGCACCATCTCTAAAAATAAATTCTGTATTAGGAAATTACTGCACTGTTATTGCTATGATGTTCTACACAAAATCCAAGGAGACACCTGTCTTTTGTGTTGGTACAGAAATGTATAGATGCTCTAACTATTGGCAATAGCTCCAAAATTTGAAAGCTATTTACTAGACTATCTGAATCTCTTAAATTCCAGAGGCTTCAGATAGAACATATAAACTAAGAGGAAAAGAAAAGATGAAATTTCATCAAGCACCTAGAGGGGTTTAATGAAGTTCCAGGGTAACCAAGATATGGACCAGACTGCTCAAAGTTATTGAATCCAGAGAATTAGGTAGAGCAAGAGTCTCTGAATCTTCTCTCAGATTTTTCATCTGTGTTTCCCATTTTTGAAGCACTCTCTTTGGTTGCTCCTTTTTCTTTCTTTCTTTCTTTTTTTTTTGCTTCTTTTCTGCCTTACCAGGGCACGGTGATGTTCCTTTAGTCATTACAGTTTGAAGTTCTGTTCAGCTAATACTGATTAAAGACAAAAGAAAAGTTTATTTTGTTTACATGGGGCTTAAGATTAACGTTTTCAGTCTTTATTGTGCTATATTTTAGATTCAATTTTTGGATACTTAATGTACTTCTACATTTTAGTGATCAGCTTTAAAAATTGGTTTGGAATTCAGATAGTGCTCTTAATTAACAAAATGAGAGCTATTTAGCTACTTTAAGAGTAGGCTACAGAGTCTGCTTACACATATTTACTTAGCACAAATTCACTTCTTCATTAAATGAGAATAATGATATATAATATCTTGTGTACACTTTTTTGAGTGCTAAAAGTGCATTTCAAAAAACCAGAAAGACATTTTTCCTAGCTAAAAGATGCAATTAGAAATAAGATACATTAGTATCTTACTCAAATAAAACCAAGTTTTATGGAGGTTGGGCTAAGCATGGCAGTGCATCCAAAAGAAAGCAAATCCAATTCCAAAACCCAAAAATGCCATAAACAATTAATTACAAGCATGTTGATCAAGAACAGAGCCGTGTCATAGAAAAAGTAACATTGGAGCAGAATCTTGAAGGATGAGTAGGTTTTCATAAGGCAAAATTGTATAATGGGTGGAATCACAAGGGAATTTCAGGCAGATGAAATAGCATGAGCAAATGCCAAGGGGCATCTAAGTATACTACAGATTCAGAGAACAGCAATTAGTGTAGTAGAGCTGAAACAGAGTTTGCATGATAAGGAAACAGGAGTAAATTAAATGTCAGGAATCAAGGGTGGGCCAGGGTCACGTGATGACAGTCTTCAATGTCAGGCAAAGGAAGAAAGAGTTTATATTGCAGACAATAAAGAGGCCCTAAAAATGTTTAATCAAATGAATTATGTGCTAAGACATGCTTCAGAATGATTACTTTGGCATAAATGTAAGGAATGGATTTGTTATAGAAAACAGTGGAGATGTAGAGACCAGTTAGAAAGCTGGTAGGAAAGGCTAGGAATCTGAACTAGGGAAGAAGGAGTAGAGATGGAAAATAAGCAACACGAAAGAATCTGAAGAAATAACAACAAAACTCAGAGAATGACTTCATATTGAGTAAGGGAAAGGAATCAAGCAACTATAACTCCTCAGTTACTAACCTGATTTACTTAATGGATAGCTGTGTCTTTCACCAGGAAAATGAATATAAATTTAAAAAGTATGAAGTCAGGTTTGCAGCAGTAATTAATTGAGTTTGGGACTATTTGTGCAACACCCTGCTGGGTATGCAGGTCTGCAGCTATGCCTAAAGATAGAGCATTTAGGCGTCAAAGCAGAAGGGAAGTGAAACCACCCACAGAAAATGTACAGAGAGAGGAGGAGGGGAGGGGTTGGGAGGGGA
>NW_012102798.1:1157245-1210593 GCF_000951045.1 Mandrillus leucophaeus
AGGGAAGGGGGGAGAGGGGAGGGGAGGGGAGGGCTGAAAAACCCTAGAGGACATAAATATTTAGTGAGGGATTAGAAGATGAAGAATCAGAGGCAGAGAATGAAATGGAACTGTGAGAGTGCAGGACATTCTGAAAAGGTAAGTAGATCCCTAGCCAAGACAGGAGAGACAATTCAACCAGAAAGGGATAGTGGATTCCCTCCATCATGCTTTGAGATGAAGCAGATGTCTGATCATATCCCACATCCCTGAATTCTCAACTAGCTGTCTATTGCCACAGTATATTCACAAGCTACAAAGTACCAAGAAACCAAGAAAATTCACACTTTTTATGATTAACTAAGACCTTATCCAGTACCACATAATGATCCACCTATCCAATGAGTTGGGCTGAACCAGCAGAAGCTAAACAAACTCCTTTTGATCTTTGGCTCAGGAATGACGTAGAAGCAAGTCAAGTGCCCTGTCCTTGGCACCATCCCTCTAAAGCCATACTAAGAGGAGGCATAAGAAAGTGAACCCACATAGAGCTTTCTCTCGGTGTCCACAGCTTACTGCCCGCTTTCCAGTAGGACTCACTCTGACTAGGATTTTAGTGTAACCAGGCTTAACCCAAAGCTATCCACAAACTAAGCCAAATAGGTATCTCCATTATATTTGCTATATTCAGCTATATCCAGGTAGATTGTCCAACCTAGCTCACCAGAGAGGGATTATAAAACATCCACCAGATAAAAAGCAACAAACACTTCAAGAAAACATAAAACATATCACATTTGCTATCTCTTTACAGCATGTATCAGTTTAAAGTTCTTTTTGTTTTCAAAGGCAATCTCTTGTTCCCAGAGAGAAAAAGTTCCAAAAATTACATTTATTATCTCTTATCCCACTAGAAACAAAAATGATATGTACTATTTTATGCACAGTGCATCTTCCTTCTCTTATTTTTATGTTTCTTTTTATCATGAAATATTTCAAACATGCAGAAGGGTAGAGATAATAATAGAATGTTTAATCACTACCCAGCTTAAATAAATCTTAAGTCTTTCACGTCTTTTGTATCTTAAAAAACACAGAATTACAGTCTCTTGGGTGTATCTCTCAAATCCCATTACTTTCCTTTCCCCCATTTCAATACTAAGGATGATAAATACAATTCTAATTTGTTTTCATATATTGGCTACATATGTATTCATCTCTAAAATATGTGCTAATGTTTTATATTTTTAATTTACATAAATGGTACTTTCCTATGCATATCATGCTGGAATTTTTATTTTTATTATCTACTATTAAATATGTATGATTTCCTCTCTGATTTGTTTCGTATTCCTAAAGTTATTTAGTAATTCATATTTTTAATCTCCAAGCACGTGGTTCTTAATCATATATATATATACACACACATATATATATATATTCTATCTTTTAACTGAAATGCATTCAGAGAAAGCTGCCTGCATGATATTGGCTCTTTAAAAATTTGTTTAGATTTTCTGCAGGATCTGAAACATATTTTTGTAAATTTTATATGCAAACTTGAAAATCAACCTCACAAAATGTATCATATTATGCATTTCTTCTCTAAAGGAATGTATATATATGTTAAGCTTGCTAATTGTCTTTTTTTTAGTTTTCTAAATACTAGTTTTTTGTCTGCTCGATTTACTGATTTCACATAGATATGTGTGAAAATCTTTCACTGTAATACAATTTTACCAATTTCTACTTTAAATCTGTTAATACTATGTATGTGTTTGAAGCTATGTTTTTTCAGTGCATAAAAGCTTATGCCAGTTATATCTTTTTGGTGACTTTTTCCTGTTATTATAAGGTGATATCACTTATTTCAGTTAATGCTTTGTGCTTTAAATTCTATCAAAAGAAGCCTTATCCATCCCTCCTCTCTCCTCATGTAAGTAGCCCCAGTCCTGAATTTTGTGTTTTAACTTGTTTAGTTATATTTGAATCCTAAAATAATATATTATTTAATCCTTTGTATTTTTAATGTTAGATAAGTGAACTTATATTGTATATATTCTTGTGTAACTTTCTTTTGTGACTCACTCAACATTAGTACTAGGAGATTCACTCATGTTGGTGAGCAACGCAGTACATTCATTTTCATTGCTGAATATAGCTACTTATATGAATATGCAACAATTTGTATGTTCTACTATGAATAAACATTTGTATTGTTTCCAGATTGAGGGTATTAACAAATAGTGCTTGTAGGAATATTTTTATAAATCTCTTTCTCTCTGTGTGTATATATATACATACACACCCAGACACACACACACACACACACACACACACTAGAGTTTCTCTCAGGGGTTGGCAAACTTTTCCTTTAAAGGGTCTAACAATAAATAATTCAGGCTTTTTAGACCACATACGATGTCAGTCACATATTCTCTCTCTTCCTACAATGCTTTAAAAATTTAAAAATCATTCTTAGTGTGTGGGACCTTACCAAAACAGGTCATAGGACATATTTGCCCATGACCCAAGTACCAACCCCTGCAGAGAAAACAGCCAGGAATGAAATAGCTTTCACACTTTTAGATTTTTGCCAAATGAGGAACGTAAAATGGTATCTCATTGTGATTTTAATTTAATGAGGCTGAACATCATTTTGTATGTTTATTGGCCACTTGGGTTTCCTCTTCTGTGCAATGACTATTGAAGACTTCTGCTCATTTTTCAAGTGGATTGCTTTTTCTTATGACCTGTATATTAGTCCCTTCTGAGTGATATGTGTTGCACATATCTTCAGTTTTTGTCTTGTTTGCTGAACAGAAAGCTTTAATCTTGATGTAGTCCATCTACCTTTTCTCTATTACATCTACTTCTTTTCCCTTAGATTGTCACTTAAAAGTTTTTGTAATATTAGCCTTAAGTTTTTCACACACCTAGTATCTATTTTTATATACAAGGTGATATGGGAATATAATATCATATTTTTCTATTGCAAAGTTCATCCTTTTCCCCATTGAACTGGAATGCTGATTCTGTCACATATTAAGTTCTTACTAAATTATGTTGCAATAACAAACAATCCCCAAATCATGGTGGCTTATGCAGCTTATTTCTTGCTCACATTATATACTGACAGCATGCCAGCACTGGGTTCCATCTACAGTTCTTTTTTCTTTATTTCAGGATTAAAACGGAAAGAGCAGTCCTTATTTGGCATATGACATTTTTTTGGCAGAAGGAAAAGAATTGTCAAACCTTGCAATGAGATTTCTGTCATTATAGTTATATACTCACCATGATTAAAGTTTCTGTCAGGTGTGGTATATGTCACCTCTGCTAGCATTTTATTGGCCAAAGCAAGGTAGGCGAAGCCCAACATCAATGGCAGGGTATGGGAGGGTAGGGAGGAGTTCACTCCTTTCCCAGGGATGCACGGCAAGTGATATGGCCACGAATGGAAATATATAATCTTATAGTAAAAGAAGGAATTTGAGGGAGGAATAATACCATTTACTACAACATATGCATGACTTTTTTTCTGGGTACTCTATTTGGTTCCTATAGTCAGGTTATCTATCCCTGTGCAAATACCACAAATACCACACTGTCTTAATTGTATAGTTTCATAATAATTATTGACATCTGGTAAGGCGAGGCATTGCAACATGACCTCTTTCTTTAGCAGTGTCTTTGACTCTCCTTGGCCTTTGCCCTTTCATGTAATTTAGAAACTTTTGTAATATTAAAATATATTAAAATACTTTATCCTACTAATCATGGTATCTTTTTATATATTGTAGTGAATATAAATGTACTTTATGAATTTTATATCCAACAAACTTGTCAAACTGTCTATTCATTCTATTAATTCTGTAGGTTTTTTTTCAGTTTTTTAATGTAGGTAATCATGTCAAGTGTAAGTAATGACAGTTTTATATACCTCTTCTAATATCTCCATTTCCCAAAGTTAAACTGTGATTTGGGTCTCTCTTTTATGCAGAATGTAACTGAATTTTGCAACCCCAATCGGATACTCTTATTTACCTCTCTTTTTTTGTTTTTTTTTTTTTTCTAGTTAACACATAATGATTGTACATCATTCAGTCTACTCTTGGGGATAGGAGTTGTGACTTATGTGACTGGTGAATTTGGAATAAGGAACCAGACATGTACACTCAACCTCTGCCTCTCCTTTTCCACTTGGGATCCTGCACCCAGTATGAAGTACATATCCTGGTCAACTCCTTTATGCAATGAGCTTTAAGCATGGTTACATCCCCCATATGGGGTAGTCTAAGGTTTTCCAATGCTTCCTGTGGCTGGGAGGATAAATTTTTCTAATGTTGGAGTATTATAAAAGAAAGGCTTCTTGCCCACACATACAAGCCACAATATCTAATATCAGCTTTACTAAATATAGATATGATGTGTTTATTTGTATCTTATTTGTATTTGTAAATATTTTAATAAATTCAAAATTCAGATGGGGAAAATTCAGGTCACCTCATAACTTCAACAGGGAGAAATAATATAATTGTTTAAGGTTTATAATTTATATAGTTTGGCTTTTCCAATAAATAAGTTATATTCTTCAATTCTCTTCTCCATCTATTTCTTGGATCCATACAGTAAAGGCCCAATGACTATAAAAGCACAGATTCCCCTTTCGAAAACAGGTAAAGACCTAGGGAAAATATCTGCAGGTATATATAGAACAAGAGGTTAATATCCAGAATATATATAACAAACACCTACAAATCAACAAAAATAATTCAATTCAAAATTGGGCAGGCATTTCTCCAATGAAAATGAAGACATTGAACAGATATTTCTCCAAAGAAGACATACAAATAGACAAGGAGCGTATGACAAAATGCTCAGCACCATTAGTCATTACAGAAATGCAAATCAAAACCATAATGAGATACGATTTCACACCCACGAGAATGGCTTTATTTAAAAAATCTAAAATAACAAGTGTTGGTGAGGATGTCGAAAAATTGTAACCCTTGTCCATTGCTGGTTGGAATGCAAAATGGCACAGCCGCTGTGGAAAACACTTTGATGATTCCTCAAAAAGTTAAATATAGAATTACCGTGTGATCCAGCAATGCCACTCCTGGGAACATACCCAAAAGAATTGAAAGGATGGACTCAAACAGATACTTGTACATCAACGTCCACAGCAGCACTATTCACAATAGCTAAAAGGCAGAAACAACCCATCCATCAACAAACAAATGGATAAACAACTTGTGGTATATAAAAATAATAAAATATTACTCAGCCATATAAAAGAATGGTTCTAATACATGCTACAACATGGATAAAGTTTGAAAACCTTATGCTAGGTGAAATAAGTCAGAAGACACAGAAGAATAAATCCATTAATATGAAATTATATAAATTCATTAATATAAAATATCTAAATTAGGCAAACTCATAAAGACAGAAAGTAGATTAGAGGTTACCTGGGACAGGGAGAAGAGAGAATGGGAGTTATTGCTTAATGGGTATAGAGTTTTTGTTTGGGATGATGACAAAGTTCTGAAAATGGATAGTGGTGATGGTTTTACAACATTGTTAATGCGTCTGATGGCACTGAGTCGAATCGTTAATAATTGTTAAAATTAGAATTTTATATTATGTATATTCTTTCACAATAAAAAACTAAAAAATAAGGCAGACAGACTGTATATAATAACACTCTAATACTTTTATCCATTTCAAACATGTCACTGTCACATAGTAGATGTATAAACGTAGGAAAACTACTTCTTTCTTTGAAATTCATCTTTATCATTTGTTAGATTGGAATCACATTGCACTGCCAGCCCCATACAGTTTGAAGCTCAATTGCAGCCTAATGTTTCTAAGGTGCCTAACAGTATATACATAGTAAATGTTTGGAGTACTTAGCCCTTTATGTTTACAACAAGCATGTGATGTAAGTGTAGTTTTTCTATTACAAATAAAACTGCCATTTGCAAAGATGACTGTGAAAAACACGTCTTCTGGGTAAGGGATTTTTGTTATAGAACTGCAACTATGGACTAGCTTGAATAATTGCTTTAGTAGTCAAGTCTCGTCCAGAAAGGAGGAATTTCAAGTGGGCTGGATGTCTCACAGGCATCTTAAACTTAACATGTCCTAAGCAAATTCTTTAACATTTCTCTTAAACACAATCCTTATGCAAATATTCCACATCACAGTAAATAATACCACCATGTGCCCAGTTGCTCAAGACAGAGACACCTCCCTCTTTCTCCTCCTGCCCACCCCACACTCATTCCACTACCAAATGCAGTTTATTCCACTTCCAAAATATGTCTTCAACTTGCTTCTTCATTCCCACTGACACTGTCACCACTTGGAATGCAGCAAAAGCCTACAAATTGGTCTCCCTACTTCCTCTCTGGACTATCTCTTCTATTATACATACAGTAACGAGTGATCCTGAATATAAAATTACATTACGTAACTCTTTCTAAAACTCTACTTGCTTCTAATTCATTTTGAATAAAATCCAGACTTTTTAATGTGGATTTGCAAGCCCCTGAGTGATCTAGCCTTTGTCTGCAGTCCAGCCTCATCCCAGGCTTCTATTCCATCACTTATTTGGCATCAGCCACACTTGTCTTCATTCTCTGGATATGCCAAACCCTTTGCACCCTTAAGGCCTCTGCACACACTGTGTCTCTGCCTGAAACATTGTCAACCCATTCTTCATCTGGTTTCAGCACACTTCTTCAGGATGACCTACCATGACCCTGTATCTAAAGTAGGTGTTTCTATTACTCGTACAGCACCTGCACACTGATCTATATATGCACTTTGTTGCTGCTTCCTTACACCTTATTTCTTGCTACTTTCTTACACCACAATGTAATCTCTACAAGAATAAGAATTGTAACTGTTTTATTCACCACTATATCTGTAGCACGACCATAGTGCCTGGCACATGGTAGGCATTCAATAAATATTGGTTAAATGATTCAATAAGTAAAGTAAGCAGCAACAACTTGATACATATTAACATCTACGGGTTTCTTGAATATGTACCACTGTGTGTATTGATTTCCCACACATAAAATATTATATGAGTATGACGATATATTTTCATTTCAACAGTTAGAAGGTATTATTTGAATATTTTAATTTCCATACAGACCATGACCATTTTACATTCACATAAGGACAACTTATGAGGGCTTTGTGGGTAAGCCGTCAACCTAAATGTCCTTGCCTTTCTAGCATGTACAGCTTGTAAATAATCCAATAAAGATCAGAGGGAATCATTCTCAATGAAACCCTTACAAAGTTGAATGTCTGGTTATATCATATCATCTACTAAATTGATTTTGAGTAAGACACAGCCAGTACTTTCTCTAAGCTTATCCTCCGCTTTTGTCCAAATGCACACACACACACACACACACAGATTTACATTTGTATCCACAGACTTACTTTTTAAAACATAGATTGTTTTGTTTTACTCTTTATAATTGTATCTCTAGCATTAAAATTACAGAAAGCACATTGGGGGCAGAGGTCATGCTCAACAGTGGCATTCAGAGAGCTGGGAAGTAGGAGGCTGACATAGATGACTTTTCGAGGGGATTTCTGAGGCATCAATTTTATGACATTTCTTGATGCTCCTCTGGCTAAGTGTATGTTGCTGTCCAAATCAGCATTTTCATTATCTGATGCTCTGTAAGTTATTTGCCCTAGTAAAATTGACAGCAGGACGCTACCTAGCCAAGTTAATTAGGTTTGTCATTAACGTTTTAGCTGTGGTATCACTTTGCCTTCAATAGGATGAAGGGCGTTTTGAAGTAACAAATTTAAGTAAGGATCAAACAAACTTAATCTGGGAGGCTACAGATATCCTTTAGCTAACTTTCATTGCATTGGACTAAAATCAGTCATGGAGAAGGAGCAGTTAAAGCAGGATATGCTCTTCAACTGAAAGTAGTTTAAAATGCACTATTGGGGCAATTCCATTTTTGATTTGGTTTATATAATTTAATTAAAAGGCAACAAACCTTTAGTACTAATCCTTTCGTATTACCACTCTTGTGCTTGAAAGCTGCTCACATCAAATCACATCATCTTAATATAATTACCAGCTCACCATGTAAGAAAAATGTGACCTAAAGTAAGTTAAGGCATATTAGAATGTTAGTTCAAGAAGAGCCTTGAGCCATCACTTAATCTAAGGATTTTCTAACAAAGAAATTCTTTCCTCAAATATTGTTTAAAAAGGAAGCCCTAAATGTAGATGATAATTGCAATGACAGTGACAACCAGCACTTGTATAGTATTAGCTATCTGCCAGACATTGTTCTAAGTCCTGAACGCATATTAACTCATTTAATCATCACAAAACTCTAATATCAGTATCCCTATTTAATAGATAAGTAAAAAACACAAGAGCATTAATAAAATGCTGCTAATTGGTAAATCCAGGATTTGATGGCCAGCAGGATGGCAGGGGCAGTCTGCTCCAGAGTCCACTAATTACCATTACCTCTCTAGGGTAAAGGAGAGCTATTCAACTTAGGAAGTAAACAAGAAGGTTCTTGTTTTATGGACCCTAAAGAGACTTCCCCAAAGCACCTCCTCCCCTGTGATTCCTCACACAGGAAGTTACTGGATGGCTGTGATAAGGCTATGACCACCTCCAAACATTAAAGGTAGAAATATATTAATATTAATACATAACTCATCTTTTAAGACTTCCGGAAGACTAGGAGCTTCACCAGCCAGAGGTTGGTAATGAAAGAGTAATCAGATAAGTGACAGTATTATGGATGGAAAGTATTTATGTGCTAATTAGAGAGGCTATACATTTCTAATGAGTCATCAGTCAACTGATTGGATTTGAATCCTAACTAGCACTTAAAAGTGCCACCAAAGAGGGAATTTTTATTATAAAATGTATCAGGCCATGTCATAAGTGCCACTTATCAACCTAACACCTGTGAGGTATCTGGGGTGCTACCTAAAGGGCAAGGGAAATACAGAGAGGTGAGTGGGGAGGACCTTAGTTGAGAATCCCTGAGATAAAGGAGATTAACATCAAGCGGACAACATGAACTAGTGGGTCCTTCTCACTATAGCCTCCTCATCCAAACTCTTTTTTTCCCTCCAAAGAAATAATAGGTTCCTTTACATACGATGATATCTTGGAGTCCAGAGAGGTAAAGCTTTTCAAGGTTTACATTTATGTTAAACTTAATCCCAGGCACATTACTGCCAAATATGGCTTTATTTTGTTGTTATGACTGTTGTTAACTTGAAAATACCTTCTGAAAGAAACTCTTTGAGAGTACTTGGAAAAGTTCATACGATTGGTAGATATTAGTTTGCTTTAATAAGTTTTCTTTTCCATACCAGTGATTTCCATTTGTTTAAATCATGGTTTTGTCCATATCTACTGATGTAAATGGCAATATTTAGATTAGTTCTGGTACAGTTGAAATAACACTTTACTTACAATAGGGAGACTATTATTGGAAAACTATAGCAATTATCTTTCTTACCACTGATTAACTGATCTCAATTACATTGTTACTGCCTTTTTGGAAAATAAAGCAAAATAAAAATTTAAAGTATGTCAAATTAACAAAAGCACTTTCAGACAAAAATCATTCTAGTCGGACTGAAGGAAACATGTGCTTTTTGAAAAAAAAAAAAAAAAAAGAAAAAATTAAAAAAAGAAAAAGAGAGAGGCAAGTCCTGATTTCTTCAGTCTGAGAAGCAAGAAACTGATATCCCAGCTTTATCATTTCTCCCTTTAGAATACCAGGGTGAGATCAAAGTCTCTGTAATTTTGTTGCTTAGAAATATTGTGTCTATGGTATCCATCTCAAAAATGCCAGTAAATTTCTTATAAGCAGTTTTGTTTTCATATACATTTCCATGCTTATTCGTGAGCTTGAGCATGTTTTATTATGTTTTTGTAGCATTTGTGTAACCCGATTTTGTGAAGCTACATATATTTTTAAATTTTTATTCTGAAATAATTTTTGATTTACAAATGTTTTGCAAAAATCGTACAGAGAGCTTCCATGCACCCCTCATATGTTTGCTCAGCATCAAGAATGCACACTCATCCCATTAGTTGTTGTCAGCACAGGCTACGGAGACTCCAGTCACCATGGGACATCAGATTTATTCTGGCTGCAACAAGGTAGGACTATACTTGTTAGACATGACCCTATGGAAATGGTTTTCCCTGTTGGTTTGCAGATAATTTGGCAATCTGTACGGTTGTAGTAAAAAACATTCAACTGGAATTATAGTAGGAACTCAGGTAGAAGATGATTGTAGGCCAGGTATAAGTAGCTTCTGACCTCAGCATTAGTCCCATGTTTGGGACTCACTTCATGAAATCCAAATTATATTGCCTGGTCTTAAGTCAACTCTTTCCAGAATTATTATTCTTATGCTCTACCATAAGGTCTAAAATATCCTCATTATGCTTTTTAAAACAGAAGGACATCTTGTATTTTATAATGAGCAATTAATCTAAGCCAGGTGATTCTTTCCATACATCATCTCGTTTAATCCCTGGTTAAGAATTGGATAGCCAGAATTTCATCCCAGGCAGTCCATCTCCACAGCCCGTGCTAAACATTACTACATGACAGCGCCTCTTAGTAACTTCTCTCAAAATTAATCCATCTCTTCACAGATATTCTGATACAAAGTTCAGTACTCTTACCCCCAAACTGCATTGCCTTATCTAAAATATATATATTTTCTTAGGTAGAATTTTCTCTTTTTTTATTTTACTTTAAGTTCTGGGATACATGTGCAGAACGTATGGTTTTGCTACATAGGTATACATGTGCCATGGTGGTATGCTGCACCTATCCACTTGTCATCTAGGTTTAAAGCCCCGCATGCATTAGGTATTTGTCCTAATGCTCCCCCTGTGTCCATGTGTTCTCATTGTTCAACTCCCACTTATGAGTGAGAACATGCAGTGTTTGGTTTTCTGTTCCTGTGTTAGTTTGCTGAGAATGATGGTTTCCAGCTTCATCCATGCCCCTGCAAAGGACATGAACTCATTCCTTTTTATGGCTGCATAGTATTCCATGGTGTATATGTGCCACATTTTCTTTATCCAGTCTATCATTGATGGACATTTGGGTTGGTTCAAAGTCTTTGCTATTGTAAATAATGCAGTAATAAATATAGATGTGCATGTGTCTTTATAGTAGAATGGTTTATAATCCTTTGGATATACACCCAGTAATGGGATTGCTGGGTCAAATGGTATTTCCTGCTCTAGATCCTTGAGGAATCACCACACTGTCTTCCACCATGGTTGAACTAATTTACACTCCCACCAACAGTGTAAAAGCGTTCCTTAGGTAGAATTTTCATGGGGAAATTAATGTTTTGATATTTTTATAGTTTGAATGGGTGATTCTTTCATGTGGTTCAAAATAAATTGGAGAAGTTTGTCTCCCACCCCTACCCTAGTTCACTCGTTTCCTGCTGCTGCCCCTATCCATTGATGATTTATCACTGCAGTATTTCTTTATGCAGATATGAGAAAGGAGGAATATATAGTCTCATTTTACCACTTTCTTATAAAAAAAGATGGAATATTATAAAGGCTGTACTGACTCTTGCCTTTTTCCCATAACAAGGTATGTTAGAGATCTTTCAGTATCAGTATATAGAATATATATATATTTCTCTTTCTATATATTATATAGAATATATAGTCCTCATTTTTTTTAGCTGCTGTGTACATGTGCCATTATTTATGTAACAATCCCTTTATGAAGAGGATATGAATTGGTTTCATCTTTTTCTATTATTACAAATAAAGCTGCAATGGTTAATCTTGTACATACATTTATGAGAGAACTTTAGGCTATTTTTTGATGACCCTTGTATGTTTTGCATAAATCAGTCCTAGGAGGCATTTGAAAGTAGGCAAAATATGCAAGCTCTGAAGATAACTTACTACTCCACACCTGCCACTACGACAGCAGTCATTCCCTCTGATTCTTGTTCTCTGAAATGATAGTCATCCAACAGCTTCACACACTCCAAAATGCTGACAAAGTACTTGCTTAATGTTTGGAAATGGCAATACTTTTTCCAAAGGAATGATTACTAAAAATGTAATTTCAGGCAACTTGATAAAAGGTGGGAAAAGTGATTTGGAGTAAGATGTGAGGCTTTCCTGTTACCTTCCTAATTGTCCAGACAAAAGAACACTCCAACTAATTATAGACTATTTTTCCAATCTGTGATAACCCAAGATTTGCTTATGTTGTAGGAACATAATAATTATTTTAGTTTTTGAAATCACTTCAACATAAATGGGTTCTGGGTTTTGTTCTTAAGAGACCACAAGCATTTACAACCCAAGTCGCAAGTGTTTGCTCTGTTGCGCAATTTTGTCAATAAGACTCTATTTCCTGAAACTGGTAGATTTGTGTGTATATATGCATGTGTGTGTACAAGTTTTCAGTTTGGGATGAGATCTTGGGACATGGGAGAGAACGAAAGAATGGGAAACAATATAGTTTAAAGAGTTTCTTAACAAAATCTAGTCAACATCCTTCTCCTTCAGGCTCTTTGGGTCCTATCAGGCATTTTCCTGAGCAGCTAGATATCACAAGCTCAGGTTAGTGATCCAAGAGGAAGAACACAGTAATGAAGACCATAGCTCTGGGAACCCATTGCCTGGATTGGAATTCTAGCTCCATCACTGACCATCTGACCTTGAACCAGGCCTTCTTGTGCCTTTATTTCCTGGTATTGAAAAAAATAAACTTACTGTCTAATGGCGCTGTTATGTAGGTAAAATGATACAATATAGGAAAGTACTTAGTGCAAATTATGAGCTCAATAAATGTCAACCGTTATACTTATTACATTTTTACTAAACTGTGAAGTCCTTGAAGTTAACTTTACAGAATTTAACTATACATTTATGGCTGTATTTCCATTTTCTAGCCAAGTAGTGGGCACATAATAAGTGATCAATTAATGTTGACTAAATATATGATTGAATAAAGAAATGTGTGAACTAAAGGACATCAAGTTCTCCCTCAGGTAAGTGAAAGTTTTGTTGGTATACCACTTGTCACCTTGATGAGCTAGGAAAAGGGAGATAAATATTAGGTAGAGCCATCTTATAAAGCACTATTCTTTTTTTCCTATTTGGTCAAAAAGTATGAAACTTAATTCACAGACAATATATGAAATCTTGACTTCGTGTAGGTTTGTTTTTCAAAACAAGTTGTTGACTCATACATATATAGATATATGCATACATACACATATACATACACATATACTTTTTTCCACCTTTGCAAAACTTATTCTATAAATACATTTGCAAATTTATGGAGAAAAAATGCCTTTGTCAAATTATGTGTCAAGTAACGATTTTCAGTTCCAAAAATACAATCATTACAGGGATCATACTTAATTGTTACCCTGTCAACTTCTTCCCCACTTCTCCATGGAACCCTGATGAGTTAGTTTAACAATTCTATTGTATTTGTGTCTTTTAACATAAGCCATTTCAAATTAATTTTAGTAGCAGGTGGATATACAGCTATATTCAATGATAACTAGATAGAGAGACATAAGATAGAGATAGATGATAGAATAGACAGTAGATAGAGATAGATAAATAGATACATAGATAGATACATACATACATAGATATAGATACATAGATAGATACCTACATACATTGATAGATAGATGTGATAGACAAGTAAATAGTCAATTCTTACAGTGCCTAACATAGATGGTTGAAAAATAAGTATTGAAAGGTTAGCAACTGGTATGTGTACTTCATTTACCCTTGTATGGAGCTAAATTTAAAAAGTTAAGTGTGTTCATTGTTCCCCAGAAATAGAGCATCAGAAACAGCCTTAGTCTTTTAAAATAAAATGTCTCTTTGACATTTCAACTTGGATGGTTCACAGACATCAAAACCTTAACATCCTTTATATAAATGTCTTGATTGTTCCCTATTATCCTAGTCCTCTTCATCTATGTAAATGGCATCATATTCCTCCTCCAAACTAGAAACCTAAGAGTTATCATCACATCCACCTTGTCTCCCACCTCTATATCAAATCAATTAAGAAAACCTGTTATTCTACCATCATATCTTGAGCCATCAGTTTCTCTCCATCTGCATTGACACTGCTCTCATCCAAGTCACTATCATTTCTCTGTGTCACAGACAATGTCCCTACCTGTCTCCCTGTTTCCAGTCTTGTTTTTTCCCCAATCCATTCTTCTCACAGAAACAAAAATGATCTTCTTAAAATGTAAATCAATTCATGTCGCTCCCTTGATTTAATCTAGCAGTGGCTTCCCATCACATTTAGAGTAGAAGTCAAGCTCTTTACTAGGGCTTAGAATTCCCTGCAGTAAGTGACCCCTGCCAACTTTCCCATCTGATTTCCTGTCCTTCCCTTGATTACTCTATTCCAACCACTTTTGTGACACTTGCTCTAGTATTTAGCCACATATTTAGACATAAACACCCTTGTACTGTTGTTAATTGATTATTGACTTTTAGGTGTTATCTATCAACTTTCTCTTATAAAAGATGAGGACTCGACTCTCTTCTTGTAAAGCACCAAGCACTTTCCCACCTGAGGTTCTTCATAGGTTTTACTTCCTCTGTCAGAAATTATCTTTCCACTACCACTACACATATCTTCACATGGCCAACTCCTCAATTTTTAGGTTGAAGTTTAAATGTCACTTCCTCAAAAAGACCTTTCCTAAAAACTTTGTCTAAAAGTATTCTTTCCTTATTCTTTTAGCTTAGCTCCTTGTTTGTCTCCTTCACTGCATGGAATGCAATTTGCAATTCTTTTATTTATGTTGTCATCTTACTTTTTTTTCTTTCTCCCTGACTTGAATGTAAGCTTAATGAAGAAGGGATCCTACAGTTCTCATTTTTTTTTTTTATCACATCTCCACCATTTTACTACTGTGAGTACCACACATTGCAGCCAAATAAATATTTTTCAATAAATAATTAAAAGCAATGCACCAAAATTTGAAAAGTTTGATTTTCACATCTATTGCAAATTAAAAACAAAAAATGTAGTTTAAAAATCTATATAGTTTTTGCAGTTATGAGATGGTCACTGGTTATACATATTTCATAACACTCGTCCTATTTCTGATTTAGTCTGTATTTCTCTGAGTGTATTTAATAATTTTCATATAAATAACAAAAAAAATATTTTTCTGAGTCTAAATACAATTGGACACAGTGGCTAAACAAATGTCAGGCATAAATAAGTAATTCAAATAATCTTAAAGAAAATTTGTATTTTATATATAAGAGCAATTCTTCAAAACCTTATTAACAGTAAAGTTTTGGAAGTAGAAGCACACACTCAATAATAAATGAATAAATTCCCTAGGAAATAGGTTTGAATTTAGGTATAAACAACTATAATTTTTCCAAACAATGACATAGAAAATAGTTTTCCTTGGAGGGAGCAGGCTTCCTTTATGCCAGAAGATAAGTTTATGATGGGTCCTTAATGTCAATAACAAAAATATAATGGCACCATCAACATGATCAAGAGGCATTTGCTAACATGACCAGTTGAACATTAAGATGTTCTATAAATGAAACTTCTGGCTAATGGTCCATTACTTACCACAGCAACTTCAAAAAGTGCTCGTTTTCTGAAAAAACAGCATGCACATTTGACATCTGATTGCTTTCCATTCATGAGTCAGATTGTGAAGGTCGGGCAACACCCCCGTGCAGTACATTTAAGTAAGAATTTCCCACTAATTTCAAAGTCACCTTCACACAAAGGAAAGTTCCATGCAGTATAGGGAAGAAAAACATTCAAAGATGCAAAATATAAACCAATATTTATTTTCTATGCCTCTATCAGAGAAACAATAGAAATGTGGCATTCATTTTGTTGTGTATCTTGTTTTTTGCTTTTTAAAAAACTGCGCTTTTAATTAAATTAGTATATTTGCATTGCTTAAAAATCCAATCATTCCGTAAGGCTTATAACAGGAAACAGGTCCCCTGCCCCTCTCCACCACATCCTAGATTTCTCTCCATAGGAAATATTCATCTATTTGAGCTGTTTCTTTTTGTTTTTACCTCTGTGATTGTAAATATTAATAACATGCTTATAGTGTTTTTTCCTAAATTTCCAGTTTTGTATATTTTCCATGATCTATCTTCCTGCTGTGGAAGATAAAAACTCATCACTTTTACATACTGTCTTATACACAACACACACACACACACACACACACACATATTCCCCTTGCCCCATCCACACCATAGATTTATATAATCAATTCAGGTTAAATTAGTATTCATTACTTACATCGTTAGGACTATATAGCTACTATTCACTGCCAAGGGATGCAGGTGCCATGACTACCTCCTTTTTTCACAATTTTTTATTTTACCTGGAATTAAACATGATTTTAGTTTTCCATTCCATTCACTTTATCATCAATATAACTCACCGACTTAGTGCTAAGTGCTCTATCAGAGACATGAAAATCCTCTCAGCCATGTCAAATAGTCATACTGTTCCTTCCTTCCTTCCTTTCTTTATTCTGGTTGTCATTCTTTTGGGAGCTCTCTGCCCTCCTGCTGTGTTCTGAACTGTAGATGTCTGGACTTGCTATGAAGTGCTCATCCCAAAGTTTCCCCCACAACATCAAGGGAATTCCGTTCTCTTTTCTGTTCTGTTGAATCCAGTGTTTCCTGGATCCCATATTCTTTTCTAACTTGGTTTCCCAACTAATTTTAATGGAATACATCATCTAGAGTTTCCTAGAAAGGGATACATGAGAGGTAAATTCTTAAGACATCAAATATCTGAAAATATCCTCATTCTAATGCACGTATTTAACAATGTGAATGTAGACTTTTAGGTTGGAAATTAATGCAAAATCAAAATGTTGTTATTAAACTTTATTTTCCAACTACTTTGTAAACATTTACACCATGCTTTGGTTAACATCCAAGGGCTAGCTTGCTTGCTTTCTCTCTTTTCTTTTCTTTTCTTTTTCCTTTTTCTTTTCTTTTCTCACTCTGTAGCCCAGGCTGGAGTGCAGTGGTGCCATCTCAACTCAGCGCAACCTCTGCTTCCCAGTTTCAAGTGACTCTAGTGCCTCAAAGCCTCCCAAGTACCTGGGATTACAGGTGTGCACCACCATGCATGGCTACTTTTTGTCTTTTTAGTAAAGATGGGATTTTGCCATGTTGGCCAGGCCGGTCTTGAACTCCTGGCCTCAAGTGATCCATGTGCCTTGGCCTCCCAAAGTGCTGGGATTACAGGCATGAGCCACCACACTCAGCCTGTCTTTCTTGAAATCTCTTTTTCTATGTTGCTAGAATCTGCTTCTTGTTTCTCGAATGCAGTTTAATAATTACTACCTCTCTAATGAAATCACAATCTTCCAAAGAGAGGAATCAGATGGAATCCACATTTTGTTACTCCTAACAACTAAGAATAATTATTGAGAAGTTTTTATGTACCACGAACTCATGTAAACACTTCTTCACATGAATTAATTTATTATAGCCTTACAATAATCGTATGAGGTGCTTTTATTATATTCACTCTACATGTGAAGAAACTGAGAAAAAGGGAGTTTATGTAACATGTCCCTGGTCATGGAACTAGCTAAATGTTAGAGCTGGGATTCAAACTTAGGGAGTTTAACTCAAAAGCCTATATCCTTATCTTTTTAATCATTATGATATACTGCTATTCAATAGCCTTTTTAAAATATTTTATGAAAATACTAAGGCTTTTTTTTTTTTCTTTTTCTGTTGCATGTGTCACTCTATTTCTTAGTTACTTTTCTGTTTTGATTTCTGCTTTTCATGTTGGAGCTTTTCCTCAAATGTCATCCCTTGATTATTCATTTTTAATTTAAGATTGAGACAAAAAATGTTTATCAATAGCTTCATGTGTTTGAGCAGGGCCTATCAAATGATGTACTTCACTGTACACTGATTTAATAAGTACACAGCTGTTTCATTGGGATCTCTAAATTGTTACTCTCTGTAGACCTTTGTTATCAGCCTGGAAAATTTCTCTAAAGAGGACTCTTTCTAATTTCTGCATGAGAACTTTAAACTAGACTGCTAGTTTTCCCAGAGTTAAATTACAGAAAGGTCTGGAGATGTCATTGTGTAGTATGTTGATTCCCTCTTAATCCTTCTGTTTGCAGTATCGGACCACTACCCTCATCTGTGTCTGGTTTCTCTAAGTCCAGGTCCTGCTACTTAAACTTCTTTGGAGAATAAACCTCTAGCTTTCTGTCCAGAGGTATGTGTGGGTGTGGATGAAACTACATGGTCTGGGAGAGGATTTGGCAGTTGTCCTTCTTAAACAGACCTTCAACATGATCCTGTTAACATTTGCCTTACAGAGCTACAAGGTACCTCAGTTTCTACCTCTTTCCTAAACTCTAAAGTACCTATTAGCTTTCTTTTTTGACTTCTTAACTTTATCTTCCACCACAATCTCTGTCCTGCCCTCTCAAGCTTAGGTTTCACATTTCTCCTTTCTGCCATGGCTTGCCATTTGTTTACCTGCTTTCCAGCTTCCAAAATTGTGTTAGCATCTCGTCTGTTCTGCTGCTCTCTATTTCCCTGTGGATTTATGTCATTTTATCATATTAGTGGGTTTTGGAAGGGAGCAGAGATTAATGCATGTTCATTCTACCATGTTTAACTAGAAGTTGGCATTGACTTTCTTGATAGATCAAGGATAGACTGCAGACAAAATTATTTTATGCCTCACTACCATTCTGAAATGAATTTGTCAATTATTGTGTGAGCTCAGCTGGTGCTAATAGCAAAGTTGTGAGTTAAAAATCTTGGTAAGGATCAATTATCTCTACCGTGTTATTGGATCACAACTGTACCTTAGCCTTCACCCCAAAGCTCAAAAGCATTTTCTAAGGGCTGCAGCAGGACCAGATAAAGAACTATATATAGCTCCCTTTTTTGTTTTTCTTCCAGTGAGAGGGAAAGTGTTAGGAAATAATAGGAAAATAATACTAGGAATAATAAGAAAATTTATTCACAAATACTCTCTATAAGAAATAGTTATACTAATTACTAAGCAGGTAGCATGTGCTTAAACAACAGCCTGAGATTCCTCTTGTCTTATTATCATTCTCAAGAGCTTAATTTCCCTGAATATGCGGAGTCCTAGGAACAGTCGGAAAATACATCCAATCCTCCAAGTACTTAACAGTTTCCCATCCCCCAGTTTTTTGTTTGTTTTTTGAGACCGAGTTTTGCTCTTGTTGCCCAGGCTGGAGTGCAGTGGTGCGATCTCAGCTCACTGCAGCCTCCGCCTTCTGGGTTCCAGCAATTCTCCTGCCTCAGCCTCCCCAGTAGCTGGAATTACAGGTGTGCACCACCACACCTGGCTAATTTTTTGTATTTTTAGTAGAGATGGGTTTCACCATGTTGGCCACGCTGGTCTTGAACTCCTGACCTCAAGTGATCCGTCTGCCTTGGCCTCCTAAAGTGCTGGGATTACAGGTGTGAGCCACCGCGCCCGGTCAGTTCCCTTTTTTTTGAGTGTTTTCAGACCTGCGGCTAAATGCTCAGCAGATGGCGGCAATACAGAAATTGCGTGTGCTTAGGGGCAAGACTGCCTACTGCCTTATCGTCCTGCCATCTGAGTAAGAGAGTGATGTAAAAGTAATATAGGACTGAGTTGGAAGAAAACTGGGGCCCATTAAAGCTTTTGACTTAACACTGGAGATACAATACATCTGCTATACACACTGTTGTCAGTTGCTCTGCCCAGAAATAGAATCAACAGAGTCCTCTAGCTAGTGTTGATGTTACTGCAAGTGTTGATAGTATGTCCTTCAGCACTTCACACTTTCCTCAGGGCTTTTTGTCTACTTTGATTCACTGCTTCAGTAATTTTGACATAATTAAAAAGCAATAATATTTAACTCTTCTAAACTGAATGTACCTCAACAATGCTTCCCTCAAATCACATAATGTTTAATTAAAACAATCAATGTCTTATCATATCTAATTAAAATGCTTTTTGAAAGCAGGTAATTTAGATTGCAATTATTTCTCTGTAACAGTTTGACAAGAATCTGTGTAAGCGTGAAGTCTTCACTAGCAAAAGAAGTGGGATATATAAATCAGTTTTCAAATCATTTTTACAGATGTCTGTAGAATTTCACTTTGATTGCCCCTAGCTCTTCTTGAAACTCTTGCAAAAGTCATTTTGGAACTCCAGATCCCTACGTTTCGTAGTACTGCCTTGGTCCTCCTGTTAACATTGCCTGCCACTTTTATTTTCAAGACTGTCTGTCTTTGTCTTCTCGTCATTATCCATTCTTCTTGTTTTATTCCTACCAGTCGGATCACAACTGCTTGATATGCCCACACTCTTAGCACTGGATCGATTTCTCCACACAGCTCTTCTATGTAAATTTTCTTGTTTTTTCTTCTCTCATGGTTTAAGTTCAAGTCTATGCCATCTCACACTTAGACTATTGCATTAGACTCCTATCTTACTTTCTGTCATCAATCCCACCCTACGTATCATCACAATTACCTTCTAAAGTACAAACTTTCTCATATCCCATCTCTCCTCAGGAACCCTTAACAAGATCTTCACCGTTTATGATATAAAATTGATATTTCTTATTATTCTATAAAATAATCCCAGTAAACACCCTCAGTTTTATCTAATACTGATCTCCCCCATCAACCTCAGCCACCCAACACAAGCAGCTGTTACCCAAACATACCACTCGCTCTCCTAACTTTGTGTTTTTACTCAGAATCTCTTTTACCCATAATGCCTCATGGTTTCTTTTGCTCACACATTTCCTTTAGAGATTTTATTCAAATCATTCTACTACAGAAAGAGCTCCTGAAGTCAAAATTTATCTCCACCACCCTTTGTACACTCCCCTCACATTTTGAAATATGTGAATTAACAGAGAGAAATGGGCACTCCCTTCACATTTTGAAATATGTGAGTTAACAGAGAAAAATATAATAAGCCCTATATTTGATCAGGTGCTTGACTTTATTTTTTAAAAAAATTCAGTAGGTTATTGGGGAACAGGTGGTGTTTGGTTACATGAGTAAGTTCTTTAGTGGTGATTTGTGAGATTTTGGTGCACTCATCATGTCTGAGCTCAGACTCTCCTTGGGCGGGTCTTGCTGCAGCTACTATGGGGGATGGGGGTGAGATTACCAGGTCACCGGAGTTGTGTACCTAGGAGGATTATGGCTGCTTCTGCTGAGTTATGCAGGTTGTCAGGGAAGTGGGGGAAATCCGGCAGTCACACGCCACACCCGCGCAAATCGAAGGGCTAGTCTCACTCCCATCATGCCCCCTGCAACAGCCCCAAGTCTGTTTCCAGGAGGAGGCTGAGAGGGGCTTGAAAACTTGCCAGAGGCTACCTGCCTCCCAAATGCCAAAGAAAAGGGCTTTAGTTCTTCCCCCACCTGTGAAGTCTGCACGCCGGATTCCCTACAGTGTATGTGAGGGAGAGTAAGGTCTCCCTTTCCTACTTCCGCAGTTAGGGCACTCACAGTATTCGGGGTGTCTCCTGGGTCCTACAGGGGCAGTCCGCTTTCTTCAGAGGGTCTGTGGGTCCTCTTGGGATTGATGGTTGGTTTTTGCAGTCTAGCTGGAGCTCTCATGCTGTCACCGGGTCCCCGCAGCCAGCTTCGCCCCACGCTCCCTCCAAGTCGCTTATACAAGGTTTTATTATTGTCCGTTTTAACAGACGGAGGGAAACTGGGCCTAAAATAATTTGTACAATTGCCCAAAGTCATACAGTGTTTAGAGCCAAGATTTAAATCTGGGTCTACCAGACTTGAGAAAATTCATAATCGTAACCACTATATACACGAAAATATATGGTAAGTTCCTTCCTTTTTCCATTCACTTATTCATTTTCTTTCCTAGCGGATGAACAGAAGGTTAACAAAATACTTCACATTTTTGTGTATATAGATACACAAAATGTATATAGATGACAGATGATAGACAGATAGGTGTTAGATAGACAATAGATAGCTATAAATCATGATAGCGATATCTACTTAACATGTTCTTGGTGATGAGAGCTGTTAGAGGACAAGACTATTCAAGAGAGCAGCTATTATTTCTTAGTGCTTAACTTAACATTAACTTCCCCAACAATAGCAGAAACAAAATCAAGTTAAGCAAACATGGAAGCCAGCTTTCAAATAGACAATATTTGTCAATAAGGCAGACCACCAGGGAGCCAATAAGATAGTCTGCTTGGGAGCCTGTGGTGAGAATAAATACAACAAAGCTGAAAGTGGTATTTTCATCTGTCAGGTCTGTCTGCGAGGGAAAATGTGGAATGAATAAATTTTAAAGCCACAGAAATCAAAAGGGCAACTTAGAATACCATTGTCCTTTTACCGATATGACTAATGCTTAACTTTTCAACCAGTATCTCCTATTACCTTCAAATGTTTGAATGAGATACCTCAAAAGCAATTATTAGACTCAAAATGTATATGATGCATTAGGAGTCACTGTTGCTTTTTATTTGCCAAGAAAACATCATATATATATATACACACAATACACAGAAAATCCATGACATCACTCATATTGCTGAAATTCTTTCATATAAAGGCCTCAGTTTGATCCTGGAAAGTTTATAACTACCTATTTTCACATGTCCTTTTTGCTTTTTAATTCTACATCAGTAGCTATTCCTTTACTGGTGATACATGATGGTAGTAGCACTGGCTGTTTCAGATTCACAGAGGAGAAAATAAAGAGAGTCTATGACCTCGTGGAACATAAAAAAGATCTAAAATACCTCTCATCCTTTACTGGTGACAAAACACTTAAAATCTTGTAAATTATTAATGTCGACTAAAATCAGGTATGTCCATTTTTATCACTTTTTCTAAGTGTGATTTTTGGAGAATCAACTCAAGTGCTTTGTAAGTAGACCATATCTTATACTTAAGGAATCAGATAGCCTAGAGGTGAGGCCATAGAGTCCACAATTCACAAATCTCCCCCATATCAATTTTGTGCACTAAAGTCTGAAAATCACTATATGAGACCCTTTGAAGAAACCACCATGTGATGTAGAAAACTCATAGTTTCTCTCTACCCCCACTTTGGAAAGGAATGTGTTTAATGGTAAAGTTAAAACTTGCTGAGGGCTTCCTCTTGCACTAATACTTCTTATGGCACTAATAATTCCTGGTGGCACTATTTTATGAGTTCAATATGTATCACTGTATTTAATTTTCAAAACCACCCTATTAAGTAAGAACTAATATTGCCTTCATTTTATAGATAGGAATCTGGAGGGCATTTCAAGAGATATCACTACCACCGGAAAATTTTCCAGTGGCTTTTGATCTGAGCATGAGGAAGTGAGATTAGGCCAGAAGATGAGAAAAGAGCAGATATTTTTAGATGAAAGATACCAGAACCTTGGGGGAAAAAAGTTGAGCATCTACTACACACCATTCACTGCACTGAGGCACTAGCCTCATCTTCTTTAATCTTCACACTGACCTTTTGATGTCTCATTTTTATTTCTGTTTTATAGATGAGAAAACCAAAAGCCAGAAAATTAACCAACTGGCCCAAAGTCACACAGGCAGATGGCAACAAAACTGGGATTTAAAGTTGTCTGTCTCATTTCAAATCATGTAGATTTTTTTTTATTATGCTATTTTGCTCTCAGGGGAAGTTCGGAGGTGTTTTGTACCAACTGTTGCTAACTCCTAGTCTCATTAGGAGCATTATAAATAAATACTGTAATTTTAGATAGTAACAAATTCTGTGAAGAAAATGAAACAGAATGCTGCCAGAAAGAGCCATTGCAGGAGAGAGATGAAAGACATCAAATAAGGGCCACCTCCCTGAGGAAGTAACATTTGAGCTAAAACAAGCAAAAGAATTCAGATAAATGAAGATCTAGGGGAACACAAAAGAAAATATTTTGAGGAAGGGCAGGCTCGCTCTGTTTGAGGACCAGCAACAAGATCACTCTCTGGGGACTAAGTGAATATGGAAGGGATTGATAAAGATGAAGACACATCTAACAGTGACCTGTAAACCAGGAAACAGTGATTAGATTTTATACTGTAATGAAAACCATTAGAAGACTTTAAGCAAAGAAGTGTAATGATTTAATTCACACTAAAAAGTGAAAACTATTTTACATTTTGTCTGAGGAATAGGCTGTAAGAGGACAACAGTGAAAGCAAGTAAAGTAGTAAGAAGAAAATACAGATGAGAGATTATTGAGGCTTAGAAGTAGGATAGATAGTGGTGGAATTGGTAAGACGTAGTTGTATTGGAAAAGTATTTTCAAAATAGAGCTGATACAAGTTGTTCATGGATTAGATATAAGGAATAAGCCAGAAAGAGAAATCAAGATTTTTTAATTGAGTAAGAATATTAAATTGAGTAAGTAAATTAACTGGAGAAAATTTAATTCCATTCAGTTTCATGGGGAAGATTGAGAAGGAGATGGCAATTTTGCAGGAGGTGGGAAAGGGAGTGAGGAAATGGAATTATATTTGGCCATGTTAAGTTTGAGATGCTTATTCAACATTCTAAAGAGGAAGTCAAGCAGTCAGTTGCATATAGGAGTTTGGAGTTCAGGCTTCTTCAACACCCTTAAAAGTATGTTCACCTATTCTTCCCATGTACCTTCAAGCCAATGGGCCGGATAAAACGTTGCAAGAAATTGTTAGCCTAACACCCTTTTTGTTACCCCTCTACCATTAGAGAAATAGGGTGCCTCATATATCACTATGAAAAGTTTTCACAAAACTGTAGTTCATGTCTCCACCCAGATAATGCCCATAAAGAAAAAGCATGGCTTTCAACACCAATAATTTCCTATACCCATATAGGCTAGTCCAGAGCCAGTAATTTTTTTTTTTTAAAAAAGCCTAGTATACCTATTGCCAACAGGTAGCCCCTTAATGTAACAGACTTTCAGATGTATATGTAACAGATATAGATGGCTTTCACCCTTTAGTGTGCTATTGTGAAGAGAAAGCTAGTTTGGACATCAGAAATGAATCTGAATCCTGTGTTCCTTCAATATATCTGATATTGAGTAGCTAATTTGTGTCTTATTTGACTAATCTATAAAACAGAGACATTAATAGTACCTATCTTATAGGATTACTATTAGTATTGAATCATATAATCCATGGAAACCCTTAACACGATGCTCAAATAAATGTTTATTCTTTTTTATTCTTGGCATTATTATTTGGTCAAACCAGATAAAATTACAAATATTTGAATTTTTAATGCAACAAAACAGCAATTATATGTAGTATAACAACAACAAAAGTGTAAGTCCAGTTCATTTAGCAATACCAGAAACAAATTGGTGGTTCTATTCTACTACTCAAACCACATAAAGATCAGACCTTTCCACAAACTAGGGTTATGCTTTGAGGGTACTGGTAATAAAATAAGATAGTATCCCTTTTACAGTTAAATCTATAATTCAGGCAGGAGGAATGAAACTTATTAAATTCCAAGTCACCAAAAGCCTTTTTCTGGGGAGAGTGGGCTAAAATATTGATTGAGAACAGGAGAGTAAAAGGAAAACAGCATACTGGAAACCCAGAAATCCAACATTAGATAGGGTCAGTGCCTCCCAATAATAGAAATGCCAGGTCAACTATCCAGTCACTGTCTTCTCTCCTTCTGAGAGACTTGACCACTTCCTTTCAAGGATCAGTATATGGTGCCTCCAAACTGAGGCATCTAAAAAACAAACAAATGAAACTCTAGAACAGCTTTAGATTTACAGAACAATTGTAAACATATTATAGATAATTCCTGTGTACCCCACACCTAGTTTCCCTTATTAGCATCTTACATTAGTATGGTACATTTGTTACAATTAAGGAAACAATGCTGACAAATTATTATTAACTAAAGTTCATATTTTATTTAGATTTTCTTGGTTTCTATCCCATGTCCTTTTTCTGTTTCAGAATCCCATCCATGCTAAGGCATTACATTTAGTCATTATAGCTCTGTGGGCTCCTCTGGTTATAATTGTTTCTCAAATTTTGCTGTTTTGATGACCTAGACAGTTTTGAGAATTACCAGTTGGGTATTTTGTAGAATGTCCCTTAATTGGAATACATATGATAATTTTTAAATAATTAGTCTGGAATTGTGGGAATGGGAAGAAAAACACAGAGGTAAAGTGCCTTTTTTATCACGTCATATCAAGGGTACGTGATATAAACATCACTGTCACTGTTGATGTTGACCTGGCCGAGGTAGCAATTGTCAGGTTTCTTTACTGTGCAGTGATTCTTTTTCCCTCTTTCCATACTGTACTCTTTGGAAAGAAATGAGTATGTTCATGTCCAACTCAAGGAGCATAGAGTCATGCTCCTCCTCATTGAGGAAGTAGTATCTACATAAATTATTTTAAATTTTTCTGCACAAAAATTTGATTCCTCTTCTTCATTTAATTATTTATTTATCCAGTCATTTCTTTATGGTAACATGGACTCACGAATATTTATTTTTTACTTTGGGTTATAATACAGTGCTAATTTATTTATTTTATTACTCAAATTATTCCAGCTTTTGCCATTTAGCGCACTTTCAGTTCCTGTGTCCCTTTGACATATCATCCACTATTGTGGGGTTTGTTTCATTTTCTGAGCACTTCCTTACTTTCTGGTATGACAAGTTGCTTGAGGCTCACTTTCCTTTTTCCATGCTCCAGTCCTATGTATTTATCTAACCGATGTGAAAAGTTAGGTCAACACAAAATCTACCTGCAAATGTTTATAGCACCGTTATTGCTAATTAACAAAAATTGAAAGCAGCCAAGATGTCCTTCAGTAGAGCAAAGGATAAACAAATTGTGGTATGTTGACATAATGAAATATTATTCAGCAATAAAAGAAATAAAATATTAAGTCATGAAATGGCATGACTAAATTTTGAATGCATATTACTAAGTGAAACAAGTCAGTCTGAAAAGGCTGTATACTTTATGATAACAATGGCATGACATTCTAAAACAAGAAAAACTATAGTGATGGTAAAAATGTCAGAGGTTGCCAGTGGTTCAAGAAGAGAAAGGAAGGACAAAATAGATGAAGCACTGGTTTTGTTTTTATGATGATGAAGCTATTCTGTATGGAAATGTAATGGTGAATACATGACAGTATGCATTTATCAAAGCCCATAGACTTATATAAAACAAGGAGTAAAACATAAAGTATCTAAATTTTAAAACATTATCTAGGAGAAAAGGAATTCTGGCATGGAATGAAGAATGTGACAAATCAATCTAACTGTATTATAAGTGTGTGAAACAATCTTACTAAAGGGGGTAAAGGACAAAGGTGTTGACCTAAAATCTTTGAATAGAGACTATAAAATTAAAAGTAAAAGAAAGTATTCATAAGCAATAAGCTTTAGTTGATATTTTTCCCTCATGGAGGCATAAGTTAACTATATCAATACTACTCTACATATGTACTAGAATTGAAAAATTAAGTAAATGGATGGCAGTTGGTTGGAACCATGTTTCTCACTGTTAGGGTGGGAGTTTACAATAAGCAAGGGTAGGAGGCTTTATAGTAGGAGATAGCAACACGAATGTGTGTTGGGCTTAATATAGATACAGATAGTTACAAATAGAAATACTTGTAAATATGTGTGTACACAGGGATTAGCATATACACTTGCATTTCTTGTCAGCTGAGATGACCTGGAAGCAACAGCACCCCAGTAGCAATGATTACACCTATTGCCCACATATTTGTTTCTAATACTATACTTAAAAACAAACAGGAGTCCTTGAAGAAATGGCCGATGTTAGGCATTTGTCAACCTTACATACACAGAATCAGATTAATCACATTCCTTGCTTCATGTCTAATGAATTTTTGGTTCCTTGGTCCATAGATAATCTTCTTTTTACTAATTTTGACTGTGTTCCATAGGAGTAGTGTGTCCTTTGGCAAAGCACACCCTCTCCTAATTTCAATTTTTTAATCAAAAAAGGAACACTAAAAACACTTAACTCATAAGTTTTCATACAAATTAAGTACCATGTTGCATGTGCAATATTTGAAAAAAGAACTTGGCATATAGTAAGCATTCAGAAATTTTTAAGTCTTTCTTAAGTTTTCCAAGTTGGACATAAAGGGAAACTTGGAAGCATATAGAGATCTGAATGAAGTTAACCAAGTTTTAGAGAGCAAGTGTTTTCAGTGCCTTTGATCCTTCTGAACACTATGACACTCACATTAGCCTGGAGTGAGCAGCAGAACTAGGCCTTGGTTGCAGTAATGAGGTGGACAATAAATTGGGCCTTGGGAAGCCTGGCTAAAGAGACTTTAACTTCACTATGTTTTTCTTTTTCTCTTCAGCTACCTTCAGCTACGTTGGAAGCTACTGAGGAAGCATAGAGAGATACGTGTTGTAGGAGATACACAGTAGTGAAAGGGCTATAAAAGATATGTGGAGAAAAAAGCTTGATGGTAGAGGTAATGAGAAGAGTAGAGTAAATAGCAGAGAGGGAACATCTTAGTTACCTGTTCTCATTTAAAAGGTATAGGTAAGTCTGAAATGGCCTAACAGAGGAGTTTTAGTAATTAGAAGAAAACCAGTTGATAATGGTTTGAAATGTTTACTTTTCATGTGATGGCTTTGGCAAAATGAAGAAACACCTTTAATCTGAACTAAAGATTGTATAATAACTCTTTCTCAGAGATACTTTTTTGAAAAAAATTCCATGGTGATCTCAATAGAATACCGTAATCATGATATAGCACTTTTAATTTTGGTGTAGAATTTAAAAGACAAAGCATACAGTGTTTCTCCAATGTTTTCTTCTAGTATGTTCATATCTCAGGTCTTATATTTTAAGTCTTTGATTCATTTTGATTTTATTTTTGTATATGGTAAGAGATAGGGGTCTAGTTTCATTCTTCTGCATATGGATATCCACTTTTCCCTACATCATTTACTGAAGAGACTGTCTCTTCCACTGTGTATGCTCTTGATGCCTTCATGAAAAAATGAGTTCACTGTGGATATATCAATTTATTTCTGGGTACTCTACACTGTTCCATTGGTCTAGCATCTATTTTTCTGCCAGTATCATGCAATTTTGCTTATAACTTTGTAGTATTATTTGAAGTCAGGTAATGTGATTCCTCCAGATGTGTTATTTTTGCTCAGGATAGCTTTGGTTCCATGTAAATTTTAGTAATTTTTTAATATTTCTGTGAAGCATATCATTGATATTTTGATAGGGATTGGATTGGATCTGTATATTGCTTTGGGTAGTGTGAACATGTTAACAATATTGATTTTTCCATTGGTCTAAGCAAATGTTTCTGGAGTAGGATGACAAAAGCACAGGCAACCAAAGCAAAAATGAACAAATGGGATTACATCAAGATAAAAACCTGTGGAGCAAAGGAAACAATCAACAAAATGAAGAGACAACTCATAGGATGGGAGAAAATGTTGGTGAACTAGTGATCTAACAAAAAATTAATAACTAGAATTTATAAGGAGCTCAAACAACTTAATAGCTAAAAAACCGCACAAAATCCAATTAAGAAATGGAGACCTAAATGGACATTTCTCAAAAGAAGAAATACAAATGACAAACAGATACATATAAAAAAATGCTCAACATCACTAATCATCAAGAACTGCAAGTAAAAACTACTATGAGACATTATCTCATCCCCGTTTGCGTGGCTATTATCAGAAAGACAAAAATAACAAAAACAAATGCTGGGGAGGGTGTAGAGAAAAGAAAACACTCGTACAATGTCAGTGGGAATGCATATTAGTACAACCTCTGTGGAAAACAGTATGGAGATTTATCAGAGAACTAAAAATAGAACTACCATATGACCCAGCGATCTTACTGCTGCTTGGTTTTAGCATCTACTACTGTACCCAAAAGAAAGGAAATCAGTATAACAAAGAGATATCTGTGCTCCATGTTTATTGCAGCACTATACACAATAACCAAGATTTCGAATCCACCTAAGTGTCCATCAACAGATTAATGGGTAAAAAAAATGTGGTACATATACACAATGGAATATTATTCACAACGGAATAAAATTCAGAAATTATTCATATTAAAAATAATGAGATCTTGTCATTTGCAGCTATGTGAATCAAACTGGACAACATTATGTAAAGTGAAATAAGCCAGGGTCAGAAAGACAAATACCACAGGTTCTCACTTACATGAAGGATCTAAAACAATTGAATTCATAAAAATAGGAGCATAAAATGATGGTTATCAGAGACTGGAAAGGGTAGTGGATGGGGGGATAAAGTAGGGATGGTTAATGGGTACAAAAATACAGTTTGATAGAATAAATAGGATCTAGAAAACTTTGGCAGAATTGGAGGAAGAAATGAACAGTAACAGAAATAGGAGACTTTAATACATCACTTTCAAAAATGGATAGAAACGTGGATAGAAGATCAATAAGGAAACATAGGACTCAAACAACTCTATAGACCAATGGTACCTGACAGACATATACAGAACTCTCTTTCCAGCAGGAGAGAAACATACATTCTTCTCTAGAGCACACAGAACATTCTCTAGAGATCACATGCTAGGTTATAAATGAAGTCTTAACAAATTTTAAAAGACTGAAATCCTACCAAGTATCTTTTCTAACCACAAGAGAATTAAACTAGAAATCAACAGCCGTTGAAAAACTGGAAACTCACAAAAATGTGGAAATTAAACGACATACTATTATATAACCAATGGGTCAAAGAAGAAATTACAAGAGAAATGAGAAAATATCTTGAGACACACACAACTAAAAACATAACATACTAAAACTTATGGGATATGGGGAGGAGGCAGAAAAACTTGTTTTAATAGAAACCACCAGTGATCTTCCTCCCCATAGGAACATCAAATTGAGCAACTATCTACACAAGAAAGTGTCTTTAAAATAACCAAAAATCAAGTGAGTAATTACAATACTTGGTTTTAACATCACATCAAGGAAAGAGACACTAAAGAGGGTAGGAAAGACAGTCTGATTTGCCTGTACCACTCCTTCCCCATCCCCCAGCAGCTGCCAGGTGATGCAGAGAGAAAATCTGTGTGCTTGAGGGAAGAAAAGCACAGTGATTGTGGAATTTTGCATTGGAACTCTGTGCTGTCCTGTCATAGCAGAAAGCAACACTGGGCAGAATTCAACCAGCACCTACGGGGGAACATTTAAACTTGCTTTAGCCAGAGGGGAATTGTCCATTAGAGCAGGTAGAACCCGAGGTCTGGCTAGTCCCACCACCACAGGCTAAAGTGCTTTGGGGTCCAAAAATAACTCAAAAGGTAGTCTAGGCCACAAAGACTGCAATTCCTAGGGAGGTCCTGGTGCTGTGCTGGGCTTAGAGCCAGTGGACTTGTTGCATATGTGACATAGTGAGGTACCAGTGGAAGTGGCCAAGGGAGTGCCTGCATCATCCCTCCCCCAAACCCGGGCAGCCCAGCTCACAGCTCCAGGACAGACTCCTTCTTTCTGCTTGAGGAGTGGAGAAACAAGAGTAAAGAGGACTTTGTTGACCGGGCACGGTGGCTAACGCCTGTAATCCCAGCACTTTGGGAGGCTGAGGCTGGTGGATCACTTGAGGTCAAGAGTTCGAGACCAGCCTGGCCAACATGGTGAAAACTTGTCTCTACTAAAAATACAAAAATTAGCTGGGCGTGGTGGTGCACACCTGTAGTCCCAGCTACTCGGGAGGCAGAGACAGGAGAATCACTTGAACCTGAGAGGTAGAGGTTGTAGTGAGCTGAGATCAAGTCACTGCACTCCAGTCTGCCAGTCTGGGCAGCAGAGTGAGACTCCATCTCAAAAAAAAAAAAAAAAAAAAAAAAAGGAATTTGTCTTGCAACTTGGATACAAACTCAGTCACAGTAGAACAGAGCACCATGCAGAGTCCTGATGCCCTGGCCCCCAGACAACATTTCTAGACACAGGAATCCATTGCCTTGAAGGAAAGGACCCAGTCCTGGCAGAATTCAACATGTGCTGACTAAAGAATGTTTGGACACTGAATAAACATGAAGAAAAGTGTCAAGATGACTGACTAGAAGCAGCTAGTATATGCCACTCTCACAGAGAAAAGAAAAAGTGGTGAATAAATACTACATCTTCAACTGAAACATCATGCAGGGATTCATCAAAGATAAAACACGGCCCATGGAGAACAGGGAGGAGCAAGACAGGACAACCACTCTCGTGGGAGTGGCATGAAGCCAGGGGAGGCTTCCTCACCTCAGGGAAACAGTGAGTGAGTGAGAGACCTTGGGAATCCACACTTTTTCTATGGATCTTTGCAACCCTGGGCTCAGGAAATCCCCTTGTAAGCCTACCCCACTGGGGTTTCAGACAAATGTGAAGAGCTACATGTAGTCTGAGAAGAGCCGTTGCTCAAGCACACACAGAGTCCCAGAAGCCTTGGATCCCTGGGGATCCCAGCATTACTGGCTGCAGCTCTGGCAAAGAGAGTGGTTAAGCTCCCTCACATGTCCCTAGGAAAGGAACCAAATCCAGGAGGCTGAGCATTGATAGTCTGCAGGCCTTGCTTCCACTGCATCTGGCAAGATAAGACCTACTGGCCTGGGACTGCAGCCATCCCCTGCCAGGGCTCTTGGTCCCGCAGCAGCCCTGTACTTCCCAGGGATGGAGCTCTTAGAAGTAGGGGTGGGCCGCCATCTTTGCTGTCTCTCAGCCCTTGCCATTGTTGCCTTAAAGCTCTGGAAAGTACCTCGACTAGGAACTGGTGCAGAACCTCAGCACAGTGCAGTCACCCCACAGAAAAGCTGCCAGACTGTTTTTTAAATCGGTCCCCATTTACATTTTTCCTCACTGGGTAACGCCTCCTGACTCCAGCACAACTACCCTGTCCCAACCTGAACACTTCAGTCGGTGGCAGCGCTGCATTTATCTGAGGAAATCCCAGAGTCAACCCACAACGCTTTCTCCATTGCAGCTGCAGTGGTACTGTCCTAACTGCCCACAGAATAGGGAAGGAGCAAAGGACCTACTCGCTATGCTGGCACCTCCAGGACATGGCAGCCACCATATGGAAAAGAGTCTAGTCTCTCTTCCCTGTGAGTTCCCAATCCCTACTCTTCACCAGGGAGGGCCCCTAGCTCAGGACTGCAGATCAGCCGCCCCACCAATGGCTGAGCACACCCACTGGTGGTGTCTCTGAGTTTACCTGGGGAGGGGCTCCCCGAGGGAACCAACAGCCCTTCTGCCACTGCCACAGTAGTGGTTTACCCCTGCTGCCCTGGTCTGGGGAAGAAACAAAGATCTTGAGGTCTTCACCTAGGCTTATAGCACACCACAGCCACCATACAGAGGTGAGCCAAGTCTCTCTTCACTGTGAACCTTTGAACCCCCACTCCCCAACTGGGGGAATCCTCAGCTCAGGCCACCAGTACAGCTGTCCCACCCACTGGCCGAACATTCCCAGTCGCAGTGGCTCCATGTTTCTCAAAGGTGGAGCTCGCAGAGGCAACCAAAAGTGCCTCTGCCACTGCCACCGCAATGGTACTACCCTTGCTGCTCTCAGATTGGAGAATGAGCAAAAACCATGAGTGCTTTATCCACACCTCCAGCAAGCTGCAGTCATCCTAAGGAGAGTAGGCCAATCCATCTCCCCGGTGTCCCACTCACCCTGCACCCCATTTGTCACCAGGCAGGGTCCCTCCATTTTGGGCCCAGAGCACAGTGGCCCCATCCTGGGCTGATAACGCTGATTAATAGCAGCTCTGCATATCTCTAGGGTGGAACCCCAAGAAACAACTGAAAGACTGTCTGCCAAAACCACTGCTAAGGTCTCATTCTCTACTGCCTCCAAACTGGGAAGAAACATAAAGCCTGAGATTGCCCGTGAGTGCCAAGGCAAGATCTGCAACCAGCAATCTGCAGAAAGAGGAGCCAACACTTTCAGAGCACTCAGAGGTAGCATAGCTGCAATTGTGAGGAAATACAGAGGATTTCTGTATACAGTCAGCCACATGACTGAGCAAGAGACCATCTACTGGACATTACCCTTAAGTGTCACCTACTGGATCACAGCCCAAAACTTCAACACCAAAAATATTTTTGCTAACATGCCCCCCTGAAAAACCAAGGACAAGAATTCAACTACATATAAAGACCCTGCACAAAGCCTTGGTTCTGTGAAAACATCCAGAAAATAAGTCTACTGTCTACACTCAATTCACACTGCAATTAAAGAAACACAAATCCACAGATAAGAAAGAACCAGTGCAAGAATGCTGGCAACTAAAAAGGCCAGAGTATCTTCTTTCGCCGAAATGAATGCAGCAGTTTCCCAGCAAGGGTTCCTAACCAGGCTAAAATAAGTAAAATGATGGACATAGAATACGGAATAGGAATAGGAATGATGATCATAGAGATTCAGGAGAACATCAAATCCAATCCAAGGAATCTAAGAACCACAGTGAAATAATACCAGAGCTGATAGATGAAATCTCCAAAATAAAACAGAACCAAACTGATCTGTTAGAGCTGAAAACCACACTACAAGAATTGTATAAAGCAACCACAAGTATTAATAGCAGACTAGACCAAACTGAGAAAAGAATATCAGAGCTCAAAGGCTGTTCTTTGAAATAAAAATCAGACAAAAACCAAGAAAAAAGAACAAGCAAAACTTAAGTACATAGACCATTGACACTATAAAGCAACCACAGAAACAAATCTGCATAATAACCAGCTAAGAACATAATGACAACATCAAATCCACGCATATCAATATTAACCTCGAATGTAAATGGGCTAATTGCCCCAACTACAAGGCGTAGAGTGACAAGCTGGAGAAAGAAGCAAGACCCAGTGGTATGCCATTTTCATGAGACACATCCTTCTCACATGCAATGGTATTTATAGGTTCAAAATAAATGGATGAAGAAAAAATCTATCAAGCAAATAGAAAACAGGAAAAAAAGCAGGGATTGCAATCCTAATTTCAGACAAAACATATTTTCAACCAACAAAGATCAGAAAAGACAAAGAAGGGTATTACATAGTAGTAAAGGGTTTGATTGAACAAGAAGATCTAGCTATCCTAAATATTTGTGCACCCAAGAAAGAAGTACCAAGGTTCATTAAAGCAAGTTCTTAGAGACCTATGAAGACACTTAGATTTTCACACAATAATAGTGGGAGACTTCAACATCCCACTGACAATATTAGACAGATCATCAGGGCAGAAAATTAAACAAATATATTCAGGACCTGAACCTGAACTCAATACTTCACCAAATAGACATAATAGATATCTACAGAACTCTCTACACAAAAACACAGAATATGCATTCTTCTCATTTGCACATGGCACACACTCTAAAATCAACCACATAATTTGACATAAAATAACCCTTAGAAAATGCAAAAAAAGAAAAAAAGAAAAAAAACAACTGAAACCATACTGATCATGCTCTTGGACCACAGCATAGCAATAATAGAAATTAATAGTAAGAAAATCAGTCAAAACCATACAATTACATGGAAATCAAATAATCTGTTTCTGAATGACTTTTGAGTAAATAATGAAATTAAGGCAGAAATCAAGTAGTTCTTTGAAAGTAAAGAGAATGAAGATACAACATTTCAGAATGTTATGGACAGAGTTTAGGCAGCGTTAAGAGGGAAATTTACAGTACTAAATCCACATACAAAAATTCGGAAGGATCTCAAATTAATAACCCAACATTGCAACTAGAAGAACTACAGAAACAAGAACAAACCAACCCCAAATCTAGTAGAAGACAATAAACAATCAAAATCAGAGCTAAACTGAAGGAGCTTGAGATAAGAAAAACCATGCAACAGATAAACAAATCCAGGAGTTTTCTGTTTGAAAAAGATTAATAAGATAGACCACTAGCTAGACTAATAAAGAAAAAAAGAAAGATGATCCAAATAAACACAATCAGAAATGACAAAGAGGACATCACCAATGACCCCACAGAAATACGAAACATCATCAGAGACTACTATGAACACTGCTATGCACACAAACTAGAAAATCTAGAAGAAATGGGTGAATTACTAAACACATACAACCTTCCATAACTGAAACAGAAAGAAATTGAATCCCTGAATAGAGCAATAATAAGCTGCAAAAATGAATCAATAATAAAATGCATATCAACCCAAAAAAGCCCCGGACCAAATACATTCACATTCAAATGAATGAAGAAGAGCTAGTATCTTTCCTACTGAAACTATTCCAAAAAACGGAGAAAGAGGGAATCCTTCCCAACTCATTCTATGAGGCCAGCATTATCCCAATACCAAAACCTGACAGAGACACAACAAAGAAAGAAAATTTCAGGCCAATATCCTTGATGAACACTGATGTAAAAATTCTCAGCAAAATACTAGCAAACCAAATCCAGAAGCACATCAAAAAACTAATTTGCCCTGATCAAGTAGGCTTATCCCTGGGATGCAGGTTTGGTTCAAGATATGCAAATCAATAAATGTGATTCAGCATGTAAGGAGTCCTAAAGACAAAAGCCATATGATTATTTCAATAGATGCAGAAAAGACTTTTGATAAAATTCAACATTGCTTCATGCTAAAAACCCTCAATAAACTAGGCATTGAAGGAACATACCTCAAAATAATAAGAGCTGCCTATGACAAACCCACAGCCAAAATCATATTGAATGAGTAAAAGCTGGAAGTATTCCAGTTGAAAAATGGTACAAGATAAGGATACCCTCTTTGACCACTCCTATTCAGCATACTGTGGAAAGTCCTGGCCAGAGCAGTTAAGAAACAAAAAGAAATTAAAAGGATCCAAACAGGAAGAGAGGAGTCAAACTATCTCTGTTTGTAGGTGACATGATTCTATAACTAGAAAACCCCATCATCTCTGCCCAAAAGCTCCTTGAACTGATAAACAACTTGAGTAAAATTTCAGGGAATAAAATTAACGTATAAAAAGTAGCATTCCTATGTACCAGCAACATCCAAGATAAAACAAAATCAGGAATGCAATCCCATTTATAATTGCCACAAAAAGAATAAAATACCTAGGAATACAGCTAACCAGGGAGGTGAGAGACCTCTACAGTGAGACTTACAAAACACTGCTTGAATAAATCAGAAATGACACAACCAATGGAAGAACATTCTAGGCTGGAAGAATCAATATTGTTAAAATGGCCATAATGGCCAAAGCAACTTACAGAATTAATGTTATTCCTGCCAAACCACCAATGACATTCTTCACAGACTAGAAAAAACTATTCTAAAATTCATATGAAACAACAACAAAAAGCCCAAATGGCCAAGGCATTCCTAAGCAACAAAAACAGCACTGCAGGCATCACATTATCTGTCTTCAAACTGTACCACAGGGTTAGAGTAACCAAAACGGCATGGTACTGGTACAAAAACAGAACACATAGAATAATGGAACAGAATGGGGATGTGAGAAATAAAGCCACACACCTACAACCATCTGATCTTTGACAAGGCTGGCAAAAACAAGCAATGGGAAAAGGATGCCCTCTTTAATAAATGGTGCTGGGATACCTGGGATATGCAGAAGACTGAAATGGGACCCCTTCCTTACACCATATACAAAAAACAACTCAAGATGGATTAAGGACTTAAATATAAAACCCAAAACTATAAAAAACCTGGAAAATAACCTAGGCAATACCATTCAGGACATAGGCATGGGCAAAAATGTCATGAAGAAGACACCAAAAGCAATTGTAACAAAAGCAAAAATTGACAAATGGGATCTAATTAACGAGCATCTACACAACAAAAATAAACTATCAGCAGAATAAACAAACAATCTATAGGATGGTAGAAAATATTTACTTGCTGCATCCAACAAAGGTCTAATATTCAGAATCTATAAGGAACTTAAACAAACATACAAGAAAATAAAAAACAACCCCATTAAAATGTGGGTAAAGGACGGATAGTTTTCAAAAGAAGATATACATATGGTCAAGAAACATAGGAAAAAATGTTCAGCATCACTAATTATTAGAGGAATGTAAATCAAAACTACAAGGAGATACCATCTCACACCAGTCAGAATTGGTACTATTAAAAGTCAAATAGTAACAGATACTGGCAAGACTGTTGGTGAGCTGTGCCAGCTCAGCCACAGTAGGATAGAGCACCAAGCAGGTTCCCATCTGTAGGCCCTGGATTCTGGGTGACATTTCTGGACCAGCCCTGGGCTGGAATTGGGGAGGCACTCACTACCCTGAAAAAAAGGACACAAGCCTTGCTGGATTCGCCACTTGCCAACTGAAGAGCCCTTGGGCCTTGACTGAACATTGGTAGTTGCCAGGCAGGCAGTGGTTGTCACAGGCCTTAAGCAAGACCGAGTTCTCTGCTGGCTTCAGGTCTGACCCAGTGCATCCTCAGTGTTGGTAGCCACGAGAGTGCTTGTGGCACCCCACTGCACCTCCAGGAAGCTCAGCATGGTGATACTCCATTTGTTTGTGGAAAAGTGTGGAAAGAGAACGAGAGTATCTCCCTGTTAATTCAACTAAAACTCTTGGGTCTTAGTGAAAACATTAACGCATTTCCTCTACAAGTCTGCAAGGGTTACAGCTTTAGTGACACTGTATATATTTAGTGACAATACCCCCACAGATGCAATACACATACAGATTCACTGACCAAAGACTTAGATCACAACACTCAATTATTTTTGAGTACTTGAAAAGCTTTCCCAAGAAAGATGAGTACAACTAGCCCAAACTGTGAAGACTACAATAAATTCCTAACTCTTCAGTGTTCAGACACAGATGAATATCCACAAGCATCAAGACCATCCAGGAATACAAGACCTCATCAAGTGAACTACATCAACCACCAGGGACCAAGGGTGGAGTGACAGATATATGTAACCTTTCAGACAGATAATTCAAAATAGCTGTTTTGAGGAAACAAAGAAATTCAAGATAACACAGAGAAGGAATTCAAAAACTAATCAGAAAATTTAACAAAGAAATAAAATAACTTTTAAAAATCAAACAGAAAGCAAATGAAGAATCTAACCGTTATTGGTCTTAAAGAGGAGGCAGAGAAAGAGATAGGCGTAGAAAGATTACTCGCGGGATAATAACAGAGAAATTCCTAAACCTAGAGAAAGAGATCAATATTTAAGTACAAGAAGATTATGGAACACCAAGCATATTTAAGCCAAAGAAGATTACCTCTAGACATTTAACAAGCAAACTCCCAAAGGTCACAGATAAAGAAGGGATTCTAAAAGCAGCAAGAGTAAAGAAACAAATAACATGCAACAGATCCTTAATATGTCTGGCAGCAGACTTCTCAGTGGAGACCTTAGAGACCATGAGAGAGCAGCAAGACATATTTAAAGTTCTGTAGGAAAAAATGTTCATTCTAGAACAGTTTATCCAGTGAAAATATCCTTCAAATATGAAGAATTAAAACCTTTAGCAGACAAATAAAAACTAAGAGATTTCATCAACACCAGCCCTATTCTATGAAAAATGCTAAAGGAAATTCTTCAGTCAGAAAGAAAAGGATATTAGTGAGCAATAAAAGATCATCTGAAGGTACAAAACTCACTGGTAATAGTAAGTACACGGAATAGTATAACACTGGAAGAGTTTGCACACTGTGGTGTATAAACTACTGTTATCTTAAGTAGAAAGACTAAATGATGAACCAATCAAAAACAATAACTACGACAACTTTTCAAGACTTAGGACAATAAAACATAAATAGAAACAACAAAAAGTTAAAAAGAGGGCGGATGAAGTTAAGGTACAGTCTTTTTTTAAGTTTTGCTTTGTTTGCTTGCTTGTTTGTTTTTGCAAATAGTGGTAAGTTGTTATCAGCATAAAATAAAAGTTTATGAGATAGTATTTGCAAGCCTCATGGTGACTTCAAACCAAAAAATATACAAAATTGAGTTCAGGCAAGCCTACCACCATGGACTAAATTGCTCTGGAGCATTAAATATACTTGAAAGGCAGTATAGGCAACAAGGACTGAAAATCCTAGGTGAGCCCTTGTGCCTAACTTGGCCCAGAGACGGTGTCCTGGGGGAGGGATTGTCTGCAGTGAATAAGAGAGTACTGGCATCATCCCTCCCCTAATCCCACACTGCAAAGCTCATGGCTCTGAAAGAGATCATTTTCCACTACTTGAGGAGAGGAGAGGAGAGGAGAGGGAAGAGTGGGGAAAACTTTTTCTGGCCTCTTGGATACCACCTAAGCCACAGCAGGATAGGGCACATGTCAGAGTCATGTCTTTCCATGACCTACTTCACCTATGACATTTCTAGACACACCCTGTGCCAAAAGAGAACCTGCTGATTCAGTCCTGTCAGCATTCATTACCTGCTAACTGAAGAGCCCTTGGGCCCTGAAAGAAAAGCAGTGATACCCAGGTACTACATGCACTACATTGAGGGTCTTAGGTGAGACCCTCAGAGTTGCCGAGTTCAGGGGAGACTCAGCACACTCCGAGTTGTGGTATCTGTGGGGCGAGACTCCTTCCATTTGTAAAAAGTGGAGAAAAAAGACAAAAGGGACTTGTCTTCCATCTTAGGTAACAGTTCAGCCACAGGAGGGTACAATGCCAACCAGCCTCTTGGGGTCCATGATTCTAGGACTTGAGCCTTGAATGGCATTTCTGGAGCTGCCCCATGCCAGAGGAGAGCCTACTGCCTTAAAGGGTGAGGCCCCGGCCAGGCAGCATTCACCACAAGCTCCCTTAAAAGCCCTTGAGCCTTAAAGGAACATCAGTGGTAGTCTGGCCGTACTCTTCATGAGGCTGTGGTGGCTATAGCCATTGGGTGAGGCTCATTTGCCTTTGGTAAGGAAAGAAAAGAGTGGAAAGGAAAGTGTCTTGTTATTTGAGTTCCAGATCGGCAACAGTACAAAAGAACACCAAGTACACTTCTAACGTTTTTGACTCTAGACCCTGGCTCCCAGACAGCACCTCTGGACACACCCGGAACTGTGGTAACTTGCTGCCCTGAAGGAAACACACAGGCCTGGATGGATTTGCCACTGACTGATTGTAGAGTCACAGGGCCTGGAACAAATATAGGTCACAGCCAGGGAGAGGTTACAGCAGGCCTTGGGTGAGACCCAGTACTGTGCAGGCATCAGGTTTGACCCAGCACAGTCTGAGTGCTGATGGCCATAGGGATGCTTGTGCCATACGATACCCAGCTCCACGTGGCTCATAACAGAGGGAAAGATGTTTCAATTTTTTGGGAGAAAGAAAGGGAAGATAACAAGAGTTTTTGCCTGATAATCTAGAGAATTCTTTCAGATCTTATCCAAGATCATCAAGGGAATACCTCTGTGAGTAGGCAAGACCTACAGTGTTACCGGACTTGGGCGCCCCCTAAAGAAAATACAGCTTAGATCACAACACTCAGGTCTTTTTGACTATCTGGAAAGCATTCCCAAGAAGAATGGGTACAAAAAACCTAGACTGAGAAGACTACAAGAGATACCTAACTTTTCAATGTCTAGACAATAAAGAACATTGACAAGCATCAACACCATCCAGGAAAACATGACCTCACCAAAAGAACTAAATAAGGTACCAGGGACCAATCTTGGAGAAATAGAGATATGTGACCTTTCAAGCACAGAATTCAAAATAGCCGTATTGAGAAAAAAAATTCAGCATAACACAGAGAAAGAATTCTGAATTCTTTCAGATAAATTTAACAAATAGATTAAAATAATTAAAAAGAATCAAGTGGATGTTCTGGAGCTGAAAAATGCAACTGACATAGTAAAGAAGGGATAGCATTAGGAGAAATACCTAATGTAAATGAGGAGTCAATGGGTGCAGCAAACCAACACAGCACATGTATACATACGTAACAAACCTGCACGTTGTGCACGTGTACCCTAGAACTTAAAGTCTAATAAAAAAAGAAAAAAAGAAAGAATGTATCAGAGTCTTTTAATGGCAGAATTGATTATGCAGAAGAAGAAATTAATGAGCTTGAATACAGGCTATTTTAAAATATAGTCAGAGGAGAAAAGAGAAAAAACAATTAATAATAATGAGGCACACCTATGGGTCTAGAAAATAGCCTAAAAAGGGCAAGTCTATGAGTTATTGGCCTTAAAGAGGAGGTAGAGAAAGAGATGTGGGTAGAAAGTTTACTCAAAGAGATAATAACAAAGAGCTTTCCAAACCTAGAGAAAGATATTAAGATTCAAATACAAAAAAGTTATAAATATAAAACACCAAGCATATTTAAGCCAAAGAAGACTACCTCAAGACATTTCATAAGAAAACTCCCAAAGGTCAAGAATAAAGAAAGGATTCTAAAAGCAGCAAGAGAAAAGAAACAACATACAATAGGGCTTCAATATGTCTGGTAGCAGAATTTTCAGTGGAAACCTTATAGATCAGGAGAGAGTAGCATGACATATTTAATGTGCTGAATGAAAAAAACAAACAAAAACAAAACAAACAAACAAAAAAATGTTTACCATAGAATAGTATATCCAGTGAAAATATACTTCAAACATGAGGGAGAAATAAAGCCTTTCCCAGACAAACAAACGATGAGGGATTTAATCAACTGCAGAGCTGTCCTATAAAAAATGCTAAAGGGAGTAATTCAATGAGAAAGAAAAGATCTTAATGAGCAATAAGAAATTGTGCGATGAAACAAAACACACTGGTAATAGTAAGTACACAGAAAAACACAGAATATTATAACACTATAACTGTGGTGTGTAAACTACTGTTATCTTAGTAGAAAGACTAAATGATGAACTAATCACAAAATAAAATTACAATAAGGTTTTTCTGTTTTTGTTTTTGAGAGGAAGTCTCACTCTGTTGCCCGGACTGGAGTGCAGTGGTGCAATCTTGGCTCACTGCAAACCCTGCCTCCTGAGTTCAAGTGATTCTCCTGCCTCAGCCTCCCAAGTAGCTGGGATAACAGGCAGGCACCACCACGCCCGGCTAATTTTTGTATTTTTTATAGAGATGGGGTTTCACCATGCTGGCCAGGCTGGTCTTGAACTCCTGACCTCAGGTGATCCACCCACCTCAGCCTCCCAAAGTGCTGGGATTACAGGCGTGAGCCACCACGTCTGTCCAAGTTTTCAATATATAGACATTACAATGAGATATAAATAGAAATAACAAAATCTTTAAAAGTAGGTGTATGAGGTTAAGGAATACAGTCTTTATTAGTTTTATTCTTGCTTGTTTGTTTACACAACCAATATTAAACTGTTATCATCTTAAAATAATGGGTTATAAGATAGTATTTGCCAGCCTCACAGTAACCTAAAACCAAAAAGCATACCATGAATACACAAAAATTGAAAAACAAGAAACTAAACCATATCAACAGAGAAAATTATCTTCATGAAAAGGAAGGCAAGAGAAAAAGAAAAAATAAAGAGAAGACCACAGAGTAAGAATACCTGGAGACTTTAACACCCCGCTTTCAGCATTGGATACATCTTTCAGGTATAAACTCAACAAAGAGACATCAGACTTGATCTGCACTATAGACCAAATGAACCTAACACATATTTACAGAACACTTAATCCAATGGCTGAAGAATACACATTCTTTTCCTCAACACATAGATCATTCTCAAAAATAGACCATATATTAAGTCACAAAACAAGTCTTAAAATGTTCAAAAAACTGAGATAATAACAAGCATCTTCTCTGACCACAATGGAATAAAACTACAGATCAATAACAAGAGGAATTTGGGAAACAGTAGAAACACATGGAAATTAAACAATATGCTTCTGAATAACTAGTGGGTCATAAAAAAATGAAGAAAGAAATTGAGAACTTTCTTGAAATAAATGATAATGGAAACAAAACATAGCAAGCCCTATGGGATTCAGCAAAAGCAGTGGTAAGAGGGAAGTTTATAGCTACAAGTGCCTACATCTAAAAAGATGAAAATCTTTAAATAATCTAATGATGCATCTTAAAGGACTAGAAAATCAAGAACAAACCAAATCCAAAATTAGTAGAAGAATAGAAATAATCAAGATCAGAACAGAAATAAACAAAATTGAGATGAAGAAAGCAATACAAAGATTAGTGCAACACAAAGTTGGTTTTGTTAAAAGTTAAACAAAATTGACAAATCTTTTACCAGACTAACAAAGAAAAAAATCTAAATGAAAAATATCAGAAATGAAAAAGTTGACATTACAACTGATAATGCAGAAATTCAAATGATCATTAGTGGGCTATTATGAGCAACTATATGCCAATAAATTGAAAAATCTTGAAGAAATAGACAAATTCCTAGACATGTACAATCTACCGAGATTGAACCTGGAAGAAATCTAAAACCTGAACAGACCAATAACAAGTAATGAAAATAAATATATAAATGAGATGAATAAATAAAAGTATAGAAATAAAAATAGCAAACAGGTATATGGGAAGTTGCCCAACGTCACTGATCATGAAAGAAATACAAATCAAAACTATAGTGAGATATCATCTCAGCCCAATTAAAATGGTTTTCATTCAAAAGACCAGCAATAACAAATGCTGGTGAGGAAATAAGAAAGGGAATCCTTGTACACTGTTCGTGGGAATGCAAATTCACACAGCCACTTGGAGAACATTGTGGAGGTTTCACAATAAACTAAATATAGAACTGCCATATAATCCAGCAATCCCACTGCTAGGTATGTATTCAAAACAAAGGAAATCAGTATATTGAGGAGACATCTGCTCTCCCTTCTTTATTGCAGCATTATTCACAATTGCCAAGATTTGAAAGCAACATAAATGTCCATCGACAGATGAATGAACAAAGAAAATGTGGAACATATACACAATGGAGTACTATTCAGCTAGTAAAAATGAAATGCTTCATAAAAATGAAATTCTGGCATTTATAACAACACGAATGGAACTGGAGGACATTATGTTAACTGAAATAAGCCAAGCACAAAGAGACAAACTTTGCATGTTCTCACTCATTTGTGGGGGCTTCAAATTAAAGCAATTGAACTCATGGAGATACAGAGTAGAATGATCATTACCAGCTGTCGAGAAGGGTTGTGGGATAGGAAGAAGTGGAGATGGTTAATGGGCACAAAAATATTGTTACATAGAATGAATAAGATGTAGTATTTGATAGCACAACAGGGTGATTATAGTCATCAATAATTTATTGTACATTTCAATATAACTAAAAGGGTATATTTAGAATGTTTGTAACAAAAAGAAATGATAAGTGCTTAAGGTGATGGATACCCCATTTACCCTGATGTAATTATTATGCATTGTATTCCTGTATCAAGACATATGATGTACTCCATATATACAGCTATTATGTACCCAAACAAATTAAAAATTAAAAAGCGAAAAAAAAATGAGATGCAACAAAGTAGTAATAAGCGGACAAATATTATGCTTTAGATTTAGTGACATTTCATTTGCATACCTCTTCTTGGGAAAATACAGCACATTTTTAAAGAGTGCTTGGATTAAAGATTCTCTTATTGACAAAAGACAGTGAGCAGTATATTACAGAGTGCAACAATTCCATGATATTCCCATCCTGGTGAATGTAATAAAGAAGAATTTTGTAAAGCTATCGCTATCTATGTTTCATCAGAGCTCCAAAGTGTCCACATAGCTCCAGACTTTATTCTGAAAAGCTCACTACATAGTAACAAGTGCCAAGAAAATTAAGGCCTCTTGTCTTAGGAATACACTTGCAGCATCCCTATGCTAAAAAATTGGTCTGAGCTTTGTTTACCACAATCAGTTACTATGCAATGCATAAACTTGAAATTTAGGAAGAATTCTGAAGCAACTCAGCCAAGCATTTCTCCATAAAATTATTTAATTAAAATCTTTATGGAATTTCTAGTAAAAGTAATTTGGAGGTTTTATAAGGCTTATATTGACAATAGTATTTTTGGAAAGGTAATAAAAACGATGTTATTTTCTTTTCAGCATTATTAAACTGTTTTTACTCTTAAGTTTACATTACAGTTAAACCATGTTCAAAGGATTAGAGTGCCATAATCAACAAACAATGTACAGAATGGGCATAGGAATGAGGGATAGTGGAATGCCTGCTGTATGTTTGTCACTTATGGCCCGTGCCTTACCTTATGCCTGAATTCCTGCAGTAGTTTCCAACCTAGTGCCATTGCTCCAACTAATTTATCTTTTAAATTGCCCTTCTTCCAGCACTGCATTTACTGTATCACTTGGATGTTGACTATCACAACATCCAAGATTTCAACCAAATTATTCAACTTATTTTGCAAGGGTACTAGAATTTCAGCCCATCCTATATAGCTAATCTTATCACTCCTTCAATGCACACTTTCAACATTTGCCAATGTTATGTTACCAGTCCCCCTAACATACTATATTCCTATTCCTGCATACATTAGTTTATATTATACCCTCCTACTTGAAACACACCCAACTTCTATACTTATCTGAATAGAAATTTTCTATTTTAATTTGGTTCTTTATACTGCAATAAATGCAGCTAGTCTAAGTAATATCAATAAGGTAGTGAGGAAATTTATTGTAAGAAAATGTGTGTACTAAAACTAAAATTTTAACTGGGAAGTCACTAGTAACTGAGGAAGCTCTGAAAATTGGCTGTCCTCTGTTTATCTCTCATGGGCCATAATGGTCTTTCCACTTCTGATTTCCTACTTTAAATCTCACTCTGTGCATTTACTCTTTTTTTCTTTCTTCTCTCTACCAAATAGACTTTTCTGCTTCTTCAAATTTTCTGCCACCTCACATTTCCTACTTCCTTATAAGACAGTCTTGGAAATGGTTATCATAGCCTGTCTAACTATCCCATATATCAAGATTTCCTCTGCTAACATTTCAATCTGTCAGTACTCTTAAGTGAAAATTTAGAGACCAGGAATCTGGTTGGCCCCGCTGATTTCTTTGTACCAGCCCACAGTATGGGTCACTGAACAGTCATTGTATTGATTTTTCATGGGTCAGATAGGCAACCATGTAGCTGGTAGGGTGAGGGGTATAGGAAACACGTAGAGCAAAATGTGAGGGCAGGGATTATGGATGAGCTAGGTTCTGTTCAAAATATAAGGGCAGGGAGACAATGGGACAAAAATGTCCAATTCTCTCTCTTTTACTACCTAGCTCAAGTCCCTCTTCCTTCATGAAGCTATCCAAATTAGTAGATGAGAGAGGTTAATCTCCCTTCTGGGAATTTCAATATAATTGATAGTCAATATCATTTATTAAGTTTTAGAATATATACTTACATATTGTTGTTAAGTTTTAATCAAAGTCTAGTCTCAATAAGTCTGAATATATATTAAGTGCAAGAATCATGACATAAGCTTTTGCTTTGTTTTGCAGTTGTAATTATCCACAATACCTAACACAATACTTGGTACTCAGCAAATAGCCAACACTTTTATGGATATTAAAAGAGTGGAATTTAAAATGTGATTATATTTTCAGGCTAAGGAAAAGAACAGGCATTGCATCTCAAAATAAATTATGTAAATCAAGATATTGGGCATATGGGGTTATAATTAAGTAACTCTTTCATAGGTAAATTATTTGCTATTCATTTTTTTCTCCCCTGGGAAATTATAGGAGTCAGTTCAAAGGAACCTTAAAAATTCCATTTGAAGAGATTTCCCCTGGGACTAATTTACGTCAGAATATGTGAAATGACTTGTTTTCATTTAAACATTCTAATTCCAAAGTCAGTCACATGGTTATTTGAGTGGCATTTTAAAAAGACCATACAGTTTTTACATTAGGAGGTTTCTGTCTACTATACAGCTCAGGATACTCAGTATAGAATTAGTATGTTACCTTATAAAAATAAGCATATACTCTTAATGTTATAATTCATTCCTAGTGAAAAATTATTTTAAATTTATTCACACCTGCAGTATGATCCAGATTCCTAAAGTGAAGCCATATGGAGTGCATGTGTTTGTATGTGTGTATGTGTGTGTGCTTAATTGCAATCTATGGATTAAAATACCTAGAGTCTCAATGTAGGCAGTTTACTTTAAGCTACATAACTTTGGAAAAATCAATCCACCTATTTCTTGATTTTTCTGATTAAGAAAATGAAGAGGGCAAAAACTGCGGAAATATTTTCCACTTATAGGAAAATTACTCAAAATTGCATATTTCCAGAACAAACTTCTCCTCTGAGCTTCAAGACCACATATTCAAATGTTCTCTCTCCTTCACTCCATATTACAATTCATCATTGAACTAACTTGAACATCTCTCCAATAGATCTACTCCTTTCCATCTCTACTACCACACCTCCTTAATCTTAGCTTTCATTTTCTTTTGCTCTAAAAATTAATAGCTTATTAATTGGTTTAATTTCCATCCTTTTTGCACTCCCTTCCATCTGTTCTCCACAGTCAGAATGGAGTGTTTGAAAGAAAATCTGCTGATGTTTACCCCTTGCTTAAAAATCTTTAGTGTTTTCCTTTAATGCTTAGGGTTAAGGCAAGATTCCTTAATATGCTCATCAAGACTTCTGATGGTTCTGTCCGTAAACACATCTACATTATTTGAATCATGTCTCGCTTATTCTCTTTCTAACTACACTAGCCTTCTCTCAGACACTCATATTCACCATGTTTCCTCCCAATACAGGTGGTAGCACACGCTAGTTTCTTCAAACTTTTTGCCTAGTTAATGTCTCATCAACCATTATATCTCAGCACAAATGTTGCTTTTGAATCATTCAGACTGAAGTCTCATAAAAAGATTCCAAAGTACTATATACATCTTAGCATTCATTCCAGTTGTAACTTTACATTTATTTATGTGAACCTTTGGTTGATATCTGCTTACATCAGCTTACCAAACTATAATACCATGAGGGCAGGTGCCATGCTTGTTTATGCTCTCCATATCATCTTCAGTGTACAGCATGATGTTGCATTGGCAGGTTTTAGATGGTTGAAAATATTTTGTTGAATGAATTGAAACATTGCTGTTCTAATATGAGGTTATAAAGCATGTCTTAAAGGGAGTTTCATTAATGTTTCTATGCTATATTTTTAATTCTAGTTAATTCTATCAAGTAGTTTATGCCTCTTATTTTAGTAGCAAACTCAGAGATTTAAGTATGAAGAACTTCAGAACTTTAAAACAAAGTAGATGTGATGGTTAATTTTGTATGACAGCTTTGCTGGATCATGGTTCCCAGATATTTGGTCAAACATAATTCTAGATGTTTCTGTGAAGGTGTTTTTCATATGGGATTAACATTCAAATCAGTGGACTTTGAGTGAAACATATTACCTTCCATAATGTGGGTGGACCTGATCCAATCATTTGAAGTCCTTAATAAAATAAAGACTGGAGGCAAGGCAAGATGGCAGAATAGAAAGCTCCACCAATCATCCCCTTTACAAAGACATCAAGTTAAGAACTATCTATACAGAAAAAATACCTTCATAAGAACCAAAACTCAGGTGAGTGCTCATAGTACCTGGTTTTATCTTCATATCATTGAAAGAGGCACTTAAGAGATAGAAGAAAAACAGTCTTGAATCACTGATGCCAACCCTCCATCCCCCAGCAACTCTTCCACCCTCTTACCCCATGCCAGCAGCAGCAGTGTGGTATGGAGAGCATCTCTGGGCCTTGAGAGAGGAAGAGCACAGTAATCATGAGGCACTAAACTCAGTGCTGTTTTGTTGGAGCAAAAATGAAAACGGGGCAAACTCAACTGATGCCCGCTGAGAGAGGGAGCATTTAAAACAGCCGCAGCCAGAGAGGATACAATCAACAAAATCAAGAGACAACCCACAGAATGGGAGAAAATATTTGCAAACTACCCATCTGACAAGGATTTAATAAGCAGAATATATAAGGAGCTCAAAGAACTCTATAGGATAAAATCTAATAATCTGAACCACAAATGGGCAAAAAATTTTAGTAGGCATTTCTCAAAGAAAATATACAAATGGGAAACAGGCATATGAAAATGTGCTCAATATTGTTGACTATCAGAGAAATGCAAATCAAAACTACAGTGAGATATCATCTCACCCCAGTTAAAATGCCTTACATCCAAAAGACAGGCATTACCAAATGATGGCAAGGGAACTCTTGTTCACTGTTGGTGGAAATGTAAACCAGTACAAGCACTATGAAGTACAGTTTGGAGGTTTCTAAAACAAAACAAAACAAAAAAACCTAAAAATAGAGCTACCAGAGGATCCAGCAATTCCACTGTTGAATATATACCAAAAAGAAAGGAAGTCAGAGACAGACAGAGAGAGAGGATTGTTGCAGCACTGTTCACAACAGCTAAGATTTGGAATCAACCTAAGCATCCATCCAACATGTGAATGAATACGGAAAATGTGATATTTCTTTTCTCTCTCTCTCTCTCTCTCTCTCTCTCTCTCTGTCTCTCTCTCTCTCTCTCTTTTTGACGAAGTCTCACTCTGTCACCCAGGCTGGAGTGCAATGGTGCAATCTCGGCTCACTGCAACCTCTGCCTCCCAGGTTCAAGGGATTCTCCTGCCTCAGTCTCCAGAGTAGCTGGGATTACAGGCGCCCGCCACCATGCCTGGCTAATTTTTTGTATTTTTAGTAGAGATGGGGTTTCACTGTGTTAGGAAAATGTAGTATTTCTACACAATGGAGTATTATTCATCCACAAAAGAGAATGGGATCCTGTAATTTGCAAAAACATAGATGGAACTGGAGATCATTAAGCCAAGTGAAATAAGCCAGGCACAGGAAGACAAACATCACAAATTGTCACTTATTTGTGGCACCTAAAACTCAAAACAGGTAATCAAGATATATTTTGAGGCAGGACTAGCCAGCAGCTTCCACTCGGATGGACAGAGTAGCATGTGGATACTCACATCATAAACTGTAGTTCCAAGAACTACCACAGGAACATATGAGGAAAGTCAGGAGAATCCACAGACCTTTTGAAGGAACTGGATCACTGCTGCAGGCTCCCTGAGATGCAGAAAACCTGTGAGTTCACTTGCTTTTTCAGTGGGGAGGCTCATGGTCTGGGGCAAGTTCTCAGCCCTGATCACTGGCTGCCTGGAAATAGACTTGGTGCTGTTGGGTGGGGCATGGTGGGAGTGAGACTGGCCTTTAGGACTGTGAGCTGCATGGGAGCGGAGTGTGGCCTGTGACTGTCAGGTCTTCCCCACTTTTCTGGCAGCCTGTATGACTCAGCAGAGGCCGCCATAATCCTCCTGGGAATATAACAGCATTGGACTGGGAATTACACCCCCATTACCCACAGCAGCTACAGCAAGCCCTGCCCAAGAAGAGGCTGAGCTCAGACATGCCCATCCCTGCCCCTCCCTAACTGGTGGTCTTTCTCTACTCTCCCTAGTAGGCACAGCCAAAGGACATACTCTCTTGGGACCTCTATTGCCCTTCCCACTACCTGAGAAACCTGAATACTTAACCAGGTGTCCCTAGGGCAAGTTTGCATCCTCCTTACAGGACCACAGCTGATGAACTCTTGAAAGTGCCTACCTCTTGGCTGGAGGCCAACCAACATAAAACCAGCCCACTAAACAAAAACACAACCAAAGACTCTCACAGAGTCTACTTCACTCACTCCCCTGCTATCTCCACTGGAGAAGGTCAGTGAAACCAAAAAACAGCCCACATAGCCAAAGCAAGACTAAACAAAAAGAACAATCTGGAAGCATCACATTTTCTGACACAAACTATATTCTAAGGCAATAGTCACCAAAACAGCATGGGACTCATATAAAAATAGGCACATAGACCAATGGAACAGAATAAAGAACCCAGAAATAAACCCAAGTACTTACAGCCAACTGATCTTCGACAAAGCAAACAAAAACTTAAAGTAGGGAAAGGACACTCTATTCAACAAATGGTTCTGGGATAATTGGCCAGCCACATGTAGAAGAATGAAACTGAATTCTCATCTCTCATTTTACACAAAAATTAACTCAAGCTGTATCAAAGTCTTAAATCTAAGACCTGAGACCATAAAAATTCTAGAAGATAACATCAGAAAACTCCTTCTAGACGTTGGCTTAGGCAAAGACTTCATAACCAAGAACCCAAAAGCAAATGCAATTAAAACAAAGATAAATAGATGGAGCTTAATTAAACTAAAATGCTTCTGCACAGCAAAATAATCAGCATACTTAACAGAACTCATAGAGTGAGAGAATCTTCACAATCCATACATCTGACAAAGGATTAATATTCAGAGTCTACAAAAAAAAAAAAAAGAAAAAAAAAAACCTCAAATATATATATACCATGGAATACTACTCAGCCATAAAAAGGAACAAAATAAAGGCATTTGCAGCACCCCAGATGGAATTGGATACGATTATTCTAAGTGAAGTAACTCAGGACTGGAAAATCAAACATCGTATATTCTCACTCATATTTGGGAGCTAAGCTATGAGGACATAAAGGGATAAGAATGATACATTGGACTTTGAGGACTTGGGAGAAAGGGTGCGGGGACGGTGAGAGATAAACGACTACACATTGAGTACAGTGTACACTGTTCAGGTGATAGGTGCACCAAAATCTCAGAAATCACTACTAAAGAATTTATTCATGTAACCAAACACCAGCTCTTCCCCAGAAACCTATTGAAATAAAAAATAAAAAATTTTAAAAGATATATTTTGATAATAGTGATTGAAACAAACAAACAAACAAAAAACTTGAAACAAATGAACTCATGGTCATAGAGAGTAGAAGGATGGCTACCAGAAGCTTGGAATAGTATTGGGGGGTTGGGGGAGAGATGAGGGTGGTTAATGGGAACAAAAAAGTAAGAAAGAATGGGTAAGACCTACTGTTTGATAGCACAACAGGCGACTGTAGTCAATAATAATTTATTTAAAAATATCTAAAAGTGTAATTGGAGTGTTTGTAACACAAAGAATAAATACTTCAGAGCATGAGGACCCCATTCTCCATGAGGTGCTTATTTCACATTGCATGCCTGCATCAAAACATCTCATATACTCCATAAATATATACACCTACTATGTACCCACAAAAATTAAAAATTAAAAACTAAAACTAAATATAACACATTTAAATGTTACATAATTTTGGTTGAAATGGTGGCATTAATTTTGCTTTTTAGTTGTATTTTAATATTTTCGAATTAAAAATAACTTTAAAAAATATTTTTATTTAAATTTACATTTTATA
>NW_012102798.1:1211578-1223548 GCF_000951045.1 Mandrillus leucophaeus
ATTGTGCAACACCTATGGAAAATAGTGTTAAGGTCTCCCCCCCAAAATTAAAAACACAATTACTATATGATCTGACAACTCCATTTTGGGGTACCTGTCCAAAAAAATTGAAATCAAGATCTTGCACTTCTCAAAAGACGACATGCATGAGGCCAACAAGCATATGAAATAAAGATCAACATCACTGATAATTACAGAAATGCAAATCAAAACCACCATAAGATACCATCCAACAGCAGTCAGAATGGCTACTACTAAAAAGTCAAAAAATAACACATGTTGGTGAGGCTGTGGAGAAAAATGAACACTTTTACACTGTTGGAAGAAGTGTAAATTACTTCAGCCATTGTGGAAAACTGTGTGGAGATTCCTCAAAGGCCTAGAGACAGAAATATCATTTGACCCAGCAATCCCATTATTGGGTGTAAACCCAAAGGAATATAAAGTCACATGAACACATATGTTCATTGCAGCCCTGTTCACAACAGCAATGTCATGGAATCAACCTAAATGCCCATCAATGATAATTGGATAAAGAAAATGTGGTACATATACACTGTGAAATACGATGCAGCCATAAAAATGAATGAGATCATGTCCCTTGCAAAGACATAGATGGAGCCGAAGGCCATTATCCTTAGCAAACCAACACAGGAATAGAAAACCAAATACCACATGTTCTCACTTATAAGTGGAAGCTAACTGATAAGAATACGTGGACTCATACAGGGAAACAACACATACTGGACCTACCAGAGGATGGAGGGTGGGAGGAGAGAGAGGATCAGGAAAAATTACTAGAGGACACTAGGCTTAATACCTAGGTGATGAAATAATCTGTACTACAACCTCCCATGACACACATTTACCTGTGTGACAAACCTGCACATCCTGCACATGTACCCCTGACTTAAAATAAAAATTTTTCAGAAAGAAATCAAGATGTTGAAGAAACATTAGCACTCTCGTGTTCACTGCAGTACTATTCACAATAGCCAAAATGTAGAGACAACCTAAATGTCCATCAACAGATGAATAGATAATGTAAGATATACAGATACTTGAAAGCTCTTCCGCCTGGATCACGAGGTCAAGAGATCGAGACCATCCTTGCTAACCCGGTGAAACCCCGTCTCTACTAAAAAAAATACAAAAAATTAGCCGGGCGAGGTGGCGGCGCCTGTAGTCCCAGCTACTCGGGAGGCTGAGGCAGGAGAATGGCGTGAACCCGGGAGGCGGAGCTTGCAGTGAGCCGAGATCCGGCCACTGCACTCCAGCCTGGGCGACAGAGCCAGACTCCGTCTCAAAAAAAAAAAACAAAAACAAACAAACAAAACAAAAACAAAAAAAGAAGGAAATTGTGTAATATGTAAAAACATGGATATGCTTTGAGAACATTATGCTAAGTGAAATAAGCCAGCAACAAAAAGAAATATACTGCATGATTTCACCTATATGGTTTATCCAAAATGGTCAAATTCATAAAATTAAAGAATGTAATGATCGCTGCCAGCAGCTAAAGAAGAGGCAACTAGGGAGTTAGTAATCCACAGACATAAAGTTTCAAGTAAGCAAGATGTATAAGTTCTAGATATACGCTGTTCAGCATTGTACCTATGGTCAACAATACTGTATTGCACAATTAAAAATGTCGTAAGTGTATTTTATGTTGTCTTCTTATGATAAATTGTTATAAAACTGAGGAAAATGAAATATTGAAAATGATTTTTTATTTGCTTTAGAACATTTATATGAAATTTGAAACTTTATATTTTAACATAACATATTGTCATTTACTATTGCTTACATTGTACTATATTTATTTTCAACGTTTTATCTAGAATTTCTGAAATGTTTCATTTTCCCAATTACAAAAGTAAAATATTGGTATTTTTGAAATTCAATTTTGAAAAAAGAAATCTCTCTCACTAGGTTAATATCAACTCTTCAATGATTTATTAAGACTAGTCATTCAAGCATTTATAGACCCACCTACTTGTATTTTCGTTTAACTACAGTATCTCCATTCTATCCAAAAGGCTATCAAGGTAGTTCAACTAACAGTTTGCCATATTAGGTTCACTTGTTTGTGTTATGTGAATTTTACAGTAACTGATATCTTGCACTGGGCTCCAGTAATTAATTCCCCTCTCCCAAGAAACAGTTGCCATAATTATCAGCACAACCAGTAAAAAATAAGGGAGGAATAACACATAACAATGAAATAGCAGTAATATTACCACTTAAATTTTGCACAAAGCTTTCACTTATTATTATTATCTCCATTTGGCACACAAATTGACAGGTATTTTATTATTATTATTCTCATTTAACGAGTGAGTAAACTAAAGCTCTGGATGATTAGATGACTTATCCAGAGTCACAAACTTCATAAGCAGGCCATATAAAAACAAAACACAGATGATCTGACTTAGAGTTCCATTTTATAGTACACTAAACTGTTTCAGTAGATAAGACACTTTTGCAGATGAATAAATAAGAGGATTGATTCTAATTCACATAATGTCAAGCTGCTCAAATCTAACCTACCTTCTCCACAACTTGTAAAAAACAAGGTTCATGTGTATCTCAAATGTTATGTTCATAAAACATTGGTTTGTCCCTCAATAGAAGACAAATACGTTTTCTGTTATTTCTGTATATAATGAAATTCTTGTGATAAGAAGAAAGGATAAATTTGTTTTAAACCTTTAGAAACACTAGAAACAAAAATGGCATGAGCATTTTAATCATGTTTTGGAAGTTAATCCACCAAAATATCTTTTAAAGGAAAAAGTCAATATTTAACAAAAAATTGTGTATTCTTAAGATCCATATGTCATGCATCCTTTGGGTTTGAGTATTTAATCCACTGATTAACTGCATTTTCCATTTAACATTTCTGATATAAATTTAGAAATGGCCTAAATATCACCTTTCTGATGGCTGATAGAAAACACTTTAAATTGTCATTACTGTCTTATACTAAATTGTATTTGTTATAATAGACTTCAGGATACAGTTCATATGTTCGGAATACAGAATATCAAAAATCTGGATAGTTAGAGGAACTGCCAGAGACTAATTCATTTCAATACTTAATGTCCTTTGGTTTGACATAGTTTAGAATTAGCATTGATTAGGTTTAGAGACCATTGCCCAATTGCACTAGACCTCATATTTCACCACAATGAGTTGGTAATAAATGCATATGTGTCCCGTGAATAAGCTTCCTCATTCTTTGATAAGTCAAAAATCAGAGATTGTGCCATCTCTGACTCTGCCTGAACTCTGCAGAGAGAAAAGCTAGTTAAAGATGCTTGAGTATGCTGAGGTTAATCTAACATGCAAGGTCAAGATAGAGGAAATGACTTACTGCCACATCCATCAAAACCACCACTATAAACACTAGCACCTTCATAAACCTTATTTTCTATGTTGGTGATTTGCTTCTCTAGTTCTCTCTTTTTCCAGTTTAGGATTCCTACCTGTCTTAACTTCAATTTAGGGATGTGCCTCTAATACTCTACATACTGCTTACTATTCCTTGATTTCTAACTTCTCTTCCCAATAACCTGGTATTTTGACCCATTTCCTGATCATAATTTTGCATCATGATGTGATTCTCATGTTCTTAATTCTGAACTATATGGTGTGATAATAATGTCTTTGTCATAGTGGTTTGATATGGTTTGGATATTTGTTCCACCCAAATCTCACGTTGAAATGTAATCTCTAATGTTGGAGGTGGGGCCTGGTGGGAGATATTTGGGTCATGGGGGTGCATCCTTCATGGCTTAGTGCTGTCCCCACAATAGTAAGTGAATTCTCATGAGATCTGGTTGTTTAATTGTGTGTGAACCTAGAAATAAGACAGCACACCTATAACAATCTGATCTTCCACAAACCTGACAAAAACAAGCAATGGGGAAAGGATTTCTTATTCAATAAATGGTGCTAGGATAACTGGCTAGTCATATGCAGATTGCGACTGGACCCCTTCTTTGTGCCATACACAAAAATTAACCGAAGATGGATCAAAGACTTAAATGTAAAACCCAAAACTATAAAAACACTGGAAGACAACCTGGGCAATACCATTCAGGACACAGGCAAGGGCAAATATTTCATGACAAAGACACCAAAATAAATTGCAACAAAAGCAAAAATTTCCAAATGGGATCTAATTAAACAAAATAGCTCTGCAAAGCAAAAGAAACTACGAAAAGAGTAAACAAACAATCTATATAACAGCAGAAAATATTTGCAAACTATGCATCCTACAAAGGTCTAATATCCCACATCTGTAAGGAACTTAAACAAATTTACAAAAAAAACAAACAACCCCTTTAAAAAGTGGGCAAAGGACATGAACAGATACTTTTCAAAAGAAGACATGCATGTGGCCAACAAACATATTTTAAAAATGCTCATCACTCATCATTAGAGAAATGCAAATCAAAACCACAATGAGATACCATCTCACACCAGTCAGAATGGCTATTATTAAAAAGTCAAAAATAGCAGATGCTGGTGAGGTTGTGAAGAAAAAGGGATGCTTTTATACCGTTGAAAGGAGTACAAATTGCTTCCGCCATGTGGAAGACAGCGTGGGGATTCCTCAAAGACCTAGAGGCAGAAATACCATTCCACACAGAAATGCCACTATTGGGTGTATATCCAAAGGAATATAAATCATTCCATTATAAAGATACATGCACACATGCATTCATTGCAGCACTACTCACAATAGCAAAGACATGGAATCAACCTAAATGCCCATCAGTGATAGACTGGATAAGGAAAATGTGGTGCATATACACCATGGGAGTACTATGCAGCCATAAAAATTATTAAGATCATGTTCTTTGCAGAGACATGGATGGAGCTAAAGGCATTACCCTTAGCAAACTAATGCAGGAACAGAAAACCAAATACAACATGTTCTCACTTATAATGGGGAGCTAACTTATGAGAACACATGGACACACAGAGGGAAACATCATACACTGGGGCCTTTCAGAGTATGGAGGATGGGAGGAGGAAGAGAATGAGGAAAAATTACTAATGAGTACTAAGCTTAATAGCTGGGTAATAAAATAATCTGTACAACAAACCCTAACGACACAAGTTTACCTATGTAATAAACCTGCACTCGTACCCTTGAACTTAAAAGTTTTTAAAAAGTGTGCAACACCTCTCCCCTTGCTCTCTCTTGCTCCCACTTTCATCATACCTGCTCTTACTTTGCCTTCTACCATGAGTAAAATCTCCCTGAGGCCTCCCCAGAAGCTGAGCAGATGCTGGTGCCATGTTCCCTGTACAGTCTGCAGAACCATGCACCAATTACACTGCTTTTCTTTATAAATCATCCAGTCTCAGATAATTCTTTATAGCAACACAACAAGAGCCTAATACATGGCGCAACAGAATAATCTTCATCTAAGCAGCTGTTATTTCATCATGATCCACTGAAGCTAATTGATGATTATTAAAGTAAAAGGTACATTCACCCAAGCTTGGTTAGGGGGAGAGTTGGCTCTCTTTAGGGCTGCACATTCTAAAACCATCTTTAACAATGGGAAATTGCTGTCTATTAGTAGTCTATTTTATTACATTTATATAAACACATATTGTTGCAATATGAGGAAAAAATTTGAGTTTGACTGTTTCACTTAGCTATATAATTGATGAAGTCAGAAGCAAATGTTAGGCACAGATAACAAAAGGGAATTGGAAATTCGTCATTGAATAACCTTAAAATGGTTAGAGATTCATCCATCTTTTGAATAGTTATAGACCATAGCTAGAGTGAATTGATAACATTCTGATTTTCCTTCTAGCCTTCTGGTTATATTACCCTATTTGTTTTGTCAATGGGAAGAGTCTTGTGTATATAAATCAGATTGCCAACACTGTCCATTTTGGTGCAACATAAGCATTGTAATTCATTTCTCATCACCAATTGAAGGTATGCGGAAAGACAAAATCAATGAAAAAACATTCAAGCAGATCTCCTGCTTACAACAAGGTAAACAAGCATTATTACAAAGAGCAAAGTATTTGTACCTAAGAGATTCATGCAGCAAAACAGCAAGAGTAAGCTTTAAATTTGTAGGAAAAACATAAAGCGCTGTATATTCTACAGCTATGAAAAAAATAATATGGTTTTGAAAGTACACTATATAAAATTTCTGAGATAATTATCTGAAAAAGGTGTCAAAGACAACTTTCTGATTATTTTAAACTTAGTTTTCTTTTTTGTTTGTTTGTTTTGGTGTTGTCTGTTTCAAATGATAAAAGTTTTTGCAAGTGAATTACAATTTTATGCATGCTTATATCTGAAAAGGTCAAGGGCAAGCAATTGTGTCATTTTCATCTTTATTTTTATATGATATCGAACATACAATTCCATAAATGCAATATGTTTGTCGAATAGATAAATGATCGTGCTGCTGTTAAAAAACAAAACTCTAATCATTAGTGAACTTCTGCCATGTCCAAATCTACCCTAGGCATCCTGAAGAATATTAAAACAATATATGGTGTTTTTATCACCACCAACAACTTTTCCTAGTCAGGAGGATCTTTGTTCAAATGAGAAACTTCTACTTAACCTCCGTATAGCACCAGCTAAAACTCGTCCTCAATGACCCTTAATATAGTTCTCTCAGCCCTCACTCAAGTCATTCATTTCGTACTTTTTATTGTCCTCCTTCAGTTCACTGTCACCTAACAGTTTGTTATCCTGTAGCTATAGAAGCCTTCGAAGTTTTGCAGCCACTGAAATGAGAAATTTCACCGGGCTAAGCACTATCGTGATGTCAGGTTTTGTTTCAGGAATGCATTCCTAGAAATCAAGCCTGTTGTATTATATTTCATAGGAACTTTCTTCTTAAATTAGTAGGTCATAGTGGCATTATTGCTTCTCCAAACAGGCCTTGACAGTGTTCCCCTTACTTTTTCATGGGAACCCCACTTTCTTTGCTTGGTTTCTGCTTCCAGACTCTATGTATCCGTGACAGACACAACTTTTCTGTTTTTCTCACTGCACCTGTGACTCTAACACTGACCAGCTGCCCACTTTTCCTATCCTTTGGAACTCTCTTTCAATAATCCTCTACTCTATTTTCTTCTACTTACTCTTCCTCCTCCACAAAAGATACAGGATAGATGGCTGTGAACGAATTGCATCTGGACATTGTTTCACTCAATTGAAAGCAAGGGATTGGTCTTTCCAACTCTAAAATTGATCCATAAGTCTGTGATTTTCCTACCATCCCTTCAGTCTCTGTAAGAATTGAAAACTGTCACACTTCTCAAAAAGAAAAAAAACTGCAAAAGGAATGAGAAAATGAAGGTTACTAGGGGATGCGAATGGCTGCTCTTTCCATTCTCCTGCCGTATAGCTTCTTATCCTGAGCATAAAAACCATAAAGACAAAGAGAACGATAATTGCACATAAAATGAGAGACGTAAAAGCTAGGCTGAATTGTAGCTCCTAGTTCTCTACGACCTTAGTTATGAAACATACACTTGATGTAACGGGGCTTTGTGAGCCAGAAATTGAGACAAATGTCCTGTCAAGGAGTTCGAATATTTGAAATTGTAACTGTCTCTGAAAATTCAATTCCGTGAGGAATATAGAACAGGTACTATTTTCTCCATTTGTTGGATGAAAAAATGGATGCCTAGAAAGATTGAATGGAGGAAGCCTAGGAAAAATAAACCCTAGGTTTTAAAGCCCACATGTCCTGTCCCCAGACCAATATTTTTTCAACTATATGTTCTGACTCTGCCTCCCCTGAACAGAACCTTGAAACTAGATAACAAATGAACTCCCAGCCACATCTCTTTTTCAAATATTCATTAAAATCCTTAAATCAAAATGCATAATTATGTTACAGAAATAATTAACAGTATGCAGGAAAAATCATTACTCTAAAAATTTCAATCAGCGATAATTGTGCCTCAGAAAAACTTCATGAAGTGTGATATTGCCACTGAACAAAGATGCATTGATAGTTTATAGAAAAAAGGTATAAAAACCACTTAAAACTTATGGATGGGCAATTTTAACACAGCAATTTACTACTTCTACTACTTTTGTACAACTTTTGATGAACTGACTTACCTGTGTAGCTTCTAACTTTTTAAAAACCTAACTTTCCTAGTTCTAGCTGATGAAATTTCTTGCACCATGATAAACATCTCTAATCAACTTTAGTTTTACATTTGAAGAGACACACATCTTGGCTGTGAGCAAAGCAATAGCAAGCGACTGTAATGTCATCCTTAAGAATTATCTTGGTACGTAGAAAGGAGGGTGAGATGTAATATTTTTTTAAAAAACAGAAGGGAGTGACCTTGAGCTAAAGCAATGCTAATCCATCCAAAATGTTTAACAGGACTGAACTACTGAGAGTAGAGGGGGACACAAATAGTCAATGAACCCTGCTGATAGTCACTTTTAATTCTTTGAGCATGTGGATGTCTTTTACAAGGTTTGTCTGTGGTGTTCCAGCCATACAATTATGTTCAGCCTCCTGTGGGAAAGTCGCAGATGTCTCCAAGGCAGCTGTGGCTGGAGTCTAGAGTGTTATCTATAGCAGTAGCACAAGAAAAAGCTGACTAAGTGGAGCACATCTGTAAACGTGGCCTTATCAGCATCTTGTGCTTACGTATAGAGTTCTATAGTAATCACGTTAGTAAAAAAGAGAAAAAAGGGAAGTCAATTATTTATATTTTTGTATTACACTTCAGACTGCAAATGGTAGGTGAGGAAATGTTGAGAAAAAAATTAGTAACAGTGACTGTTAATTACTCTTTCAAGAAACTTATTGCTGAAAGGAAGGAAAATCAGTGGGAAATACCTCAAGAGATAAGTAGAGTTAAAGTAATATCAGGAGAATTAGGGTGAGAAAGACATAAGCATGTTTGCAGGATACTAGTAAAAGGAGATATCAGAGGAAGAGAAGCTATAAGTACAAAAGAGAGAAAAAAATGAATGACATCTGACTGTACACTTACTTTATCCTTCCAAACCTGTTCTTCTTTCTTCACATCATTCTCAAGCTATTGTCTTTCCATACCATAAAATATCACCCCTCCAGTTGCTCACGTCAAAAAATCTAGAAGACATGCAATTCATTAAAAAGTCCTGTCACTCCATTTCCAAGTAAAATCCAAAACCAAACACTTTATATAGTAATTCACTCTCATCCAGGCTACGTACATCTCAGACCTAGACTGGAAAAACCTTCTAATTTTTCTACCTGTTTTTACTTTTGCACTCTTCCATAATTCATTCTCCATGTAGGAACCAAAAGTATATTTAAAAAAATATTATAACTCGAATGCCTTTCTAAAGCATTACAATAAAATCCATATTCTATATTCTGCAGGGCCCTATCTGATATGGTGTCTATAGACCTCTCAACTTCACCTTACATCACTCTTCCAAGTGCCCACTAGACTTGAATGCACTGATCTTCTTTCTGTTCTTCTAATGTCAACCTCATTTCTACCCCTCATCAGTGCATTTGTAATTCTCTCAGCTCTTTACATAATTACCTCCTTGGGTCTCAGCTCAAATGTTATCTCCTCAGACAGACCTTTTGAGACCAGCATATCTAAAATAGGTTATCAGCACCATATCATGTTCTTGATCTTATTTTAGTCCTTCATGATACCTCCCAGATCTGAAATTATATTGTATATTTATTTGTTTTCTAATTCATTGTCTTTTTCCCTCCTTTAGAAGGCAAGTTCCATGAGAAATACATCTTTGTCTTATTTGCCACTGTGTTCTCAGCACCTAGAACAATGTCTGAAGAATACATCTATTAAATGAATCAGTGAATGAATGAATAAGTAAATAAAACAAGGCATTTGAGAAAAATCAAGCATATATCATCAATAGACTAAGAAGAAAAATATCTTGCCATCTGAGACAGAAGAAATGGAAGTTAGGATGGTCATATATAGGTTTGGAGTTAGGAGGGTGACACAGGTATTACTTGAAGAGAAGTCAGTCATCAGCTGAGGACAAGTGGAGCACCTTGTCATTGCTTTCCGTACAGCAACATATAATCTGTTGACAACACTTCCCTAATGTATATTCCCTGGCATAGCTAATATTGCCAGCAATTCCAGCTCCAGATTCTCTTATATCAGTTTTTCCTCACCAATTAATCACTCTCTGTCTCTGATATCTGCTATGTGCTTTAAGTTTGAAGAACATTTGCCTTAAGGTGAAAATGAGAGCTGGCATAACAGAGATCCCTTCTCTATTAACTGCTAACATCGTATCATCTGCCCTATGAAGTGCCTTGCCCTTTTCATCTTGCATCTATGAGCATAGGTGAAAAAGCTGCTTTTCTTGTCTTTGTCACCTTAAACTTGAGCTTATTCTAGATTTTAATTCTCATGGAAAAGCCATGCATTCATTGAACACATCCTTGATTATGTGTCATCACCAACAACCTCAGGCCATCTGTTTCTTTCATGTTCTGTTAATCTAAGCTCAACCATTATTTTCTCTCCTTCTCTTGTATTTGCATAATTTATAATTTTCAGAATTTGATATTCCTTTTGAGGCATCATACTTTCAAAGTTTCTGAACATGAGATTATACCTGTATCTTCTCTAACCTTTCTGAAAAGCACTTTCATGGAGTGTAGGGCAGTATCTGAACATGACCTACATCTCTTTTGCTTGTTGATTTGATCCTTTTACCCAATTTCTATCTATGATTTACACAATATTAGAGTCCACGTGTCCAAGCTCCTAGTCCATTACTATTATCACTCTAATGCACTAGGCAAAGCAGAGTAATAGTTGCCTGAACACCCTCTGGACTTTCAATCAATGTAGGTCCTGGAAGCAAACTGGTGACTATATTGCCACATTATAGGCTTTCTTGGCTGAAAAAAAGGAAAAATATACATATATATGAATAAATAGATAGACTTCATTGTTTTTGATGGCTACAAGGCATTCCATAGTATGTATTACCAGATAAATAAATGTATAGATGAGTGGATATATGATTAATTGGTTGATTGATAGATAGATGTAATATATCTAGATAGACTAGACAGATAGGTAGAGCTCACATCCAAAGGGTTCCATGACCACCCATGAGGTCAGTGATTTACTAGAAGGACTTCACACAGTTCCATATAAAGCTATACTCATGGCTAAGATTTATTACAGCAAAGGATACAGTGTAAGAACATCAAGAAAAAGATATCCATAGGCAAAAGGTAAAGTTAAAAACAAACTTTCTTATCTTCCCTCTGTTAGGATTTCATGGATGCTTTTTTTCTCTCCAGCTGTGAACTTCAGGGATAATTGAGAGGTATCCTTGACCAGGAAAGGTCACTTGAGTCCTATAATTCACAGTTCTTAAAGGAAGCTATTCATGTAGGCACATACCTTCCATGTGGTCAGGCATAAACTGAACTCCAAACCAAGTGCACTTTCTAAATCTTCACGTTTATTTTAAACATACTGACAAACTAGTTTATCTTGGTATACTGATTCAGGAGTATAGAATAACATCATTACCTAGTAACTTGGTGAATACAGTTGACCCTTAAACAATGCAGGGATTTGGGTACCATCCCCAATACAGTCGAAAACCTGTGTATAACTTTTGGTTCCCTAGAAACTTAATTACTAATAGCCCACTGTTGACCGGAAGCCTTCCCAATAATAAAAGCAGTTGATTAACATATATTTTATATATTTATTATACACTGTATATTCTGCCAGTAAAGTAAGCTACATAAAATATTATTTATAAAATCATAAGGAAGATAAAATATATTGACTATTCATTAAGTGGAAGTGGATTATCATAGACGACTTCATCCTCTTTGTCATCTTCATGTTGAATAAGCTGAGGTGGAGGAGGAGAGAAGGGGCTAATTTTGCTGTCTCAGGAGTGGCAGAGATGGAAGAGAT
>NW_012102798.1:1223598-1256620 GCF_000951045.1 Mandrillus leucophaeus
AGGTGAAAAAGCTGCTTTTCTTGTCTTTGTCACCTTAAACTTGAGCTTATTCTAGATTTTAATTCTCATGGAAAAGCCATGCATTCATTGAACACATCCTTGATTATGTGTCATCACCAACAACCTCAGGCCATCTGTTTCTTTCATGTTCTGTTAATCTAAGCTCAACCATTATTTTCTCTCCTTCTTTCTCTTGTATTTGCATAATTTATAATTTTCAGAATTTGATATTCCTTTTGAGGCATCATACTTTCAAAGTTTCTGAACATGAGATTATACCTGTATCTTCTCTAACCTTTCTGAAAAGCACTTTCATGGAGTGTAGGGCAGTATCTGAACATGACCTACATCTCTTTTGTTTGTTGATTTGATCCTTTTACCCAATTTCTATCTATGATTTACACAATATTAGAGTCCACGTGTCCAAGCTCCTAGTCCATTACTATTATCACTCTAATGCACTAGGCAAAGCAGAGTAATAGTTGCCTGAACACCCTCTGGACTTTCAATCAATGTAGGTCCTGGAAGCAAACTGGTGACTATATTGCCACATTATAGGCTTTCTTCGCTGAAAAAAAGGAAAAATATACATATATATGAATAGATAGATAGACTTCATTGTTTTTGATGGCTACAAGGCATTCCATAGTATGTATTACCAGATAAATAAATGTATAGATGAGTGGATATATGATTAATTGGTTGATTGATAGATAGATGTAATATATCTAGATAGACTAGACAGATAGGTAGAGCTCACATCCAAAGGGTTCCATGACCACCCATGAGGTCAGTGATTTACTAGAAGGACTTCACACAGTTCCATATAAAGCTATACTCATGACTAAGATTTATTACAGCAAAGGATACAGTGTAAGAACATCAAGAAAAAGATATCCATAGGCAAAAGGTAAAGTTAAAAACAAACTTTCTTATCTTCCCTCTGTTAGGATTTCATGGATGCTTTTTTTCTCTCCAGCTGTGAACTTCAGGGATAATTGAGAGGTATCCTTGACCAGGAAAGGTCGCTTGAGTCTTATAATTCATAGTTCTTAAAGGAAGCTATTCATGTAGGCACATACCTTCCATGTGGCCAGGCATAAACTGAACTCCAAACCAAGTGCACTTTCTAAATCTTCACGTTTATTTTAAACATACTGACAAACTAGTTTATCTTGATATACTGATTCAGGAGTATAGAATAACATCATTACCTAGTAACTTGGTGAATACAGTTGACCCTTAAACAATGCAGGGATTTGGGTACCACCCCCAATACAGTCGAAAACCTGTGTATAACTTTTGGTTCCCTAAAAACTTAATTACTAATAGCCCATTGTTGACCGGAAGCCTTCCCAATAATAAAAGCAGTTGATTAACATATATTTTATATATTTATTATACACTGTATATTCTACCAGTAAAGTAAGCTACATAAAATAAAATATTATTTGTAAAATCATAAGGAAGATAAAATATATTGACTATTCATTAAGTGGAAGTGGATTATCATAGACGACTTCATCCTCTTTGTCATCTTCATGTTGAATAAGCTGAGGTGGAGGAGGAGAGAAGGGGCTAATTTTGCTGTCTCAGGAGTGGCAGAGATGGAAGAGATAGAGGAGGTGGAAGGAGAGGCAAGAGAGACAGGCACACTTGGTGTAAATTTTATTTTAAAAATTTGCATATAAGTGGTTCCACCCAGTTCAAACCCATGTTGTTCAAGGGTCAACTGTATTTCAGGAGTTTAGTTCTTTAAGTCATTGCCATGGTCACAGAAATCAGAGATAAGTAAGAATTGAATAAAACAGACTTTTGAGTTAATTAATATATTAGAGTTATACATATATATATATGCCTGGAAATATATATAGCTATACTATACCTAGTTAAAATATAATAAAATGTATGTGGTATTGGAAATTATATATGTGCAATTTCCAAACACTGAGCTCTATGCACTTCATATGTTTTATACCATTTAATTCTCACAACAATCTTGTGAAATGGCTTTGATCATTCCTACTTTACAAATGATGGAACTAGGGGCACAGACACCTTACAGGATAAGTAACCAAGTCATACATTTACTACATTTTAGAACTGAAATGCATACTCATGCTTTTCTTGCTATACCACATCTCAAGGTCAGTTGAGCCCAGAGTAGGAAAATCAGGACAGATCAAGTTGAAATAATGGCATTCAGAAGTCTCTTTGCATCCATCATCCTTGTAGAACCTCATGAGGGCCCTGAAGCTCAGCTGGTGTTGGGTAGAACGCCACTCTGAGTCACCTATGTAGGCTTAAATTTGTTTTTCCAGCAGGCACTTAGTGTATCCTTAATTGCTAATTTAATTGGGTTACCCTAGAAAAGACTTTAAGGTGACACAATTTGTGATGGTTAATATTGTCAACTTGATTGAATTGAAGGATGCAAAGTATTGTTCCTGGGTGTGTCTATGAGGGTGTTGCCAAAGGAGATTAACATTTGAGTCAGTGGAATGGGAGAGGCAGACCCACTCTCAATCTGGGTGAGCACTATCTAATCAGCTGCCTGTGTGGCTAGGATAAAAGCAGGCAGAGGAACATGGAAGGACTAGACTGGTTGTCTTCCAGCCTTCATCTTTGATACAATTTGGCTGTGTGACCACCCAAATCTTATCTTGAATTGTAACTCCCACAATTCCCACGTGTCATAGGAGGAACCTGGTGGGAGGCAATTGAATTATGGGGGTGGGTATTTCCAACACTGTTCTCATAATAGTGAATGAGTCTCATGAGATCTGATGGTTTTTAAAACGGGAGTTTCCCTGCACAAGCTCTCTCTGTGCCTGCTGCCATCCATGTAAGATGTGACTTGCTCCTCCTTGTCTTCTGCCATAATTGTGAGGCCTCCCCAGCCATGTGGAACTGTAAATCCATTAAATGTCTTTCTTTAGTAAATTGCCCAGTCTCAGGTATGTCTTTATCAGCAGCGTGAAAACAGACTAATACAATCTTTCTCCTGTGCTGGATGTTTCCTGCCCTAGAACATCAGACTCCAGGTTCTTCAGCTTTTGTACTCTTGGACCTACGCCAGTGATTTGCCAGGGACTCTAAGGCCTTCAGCCACAGACTGAAGGTTGCATTGTCAGCTTTCCTACCTTTTTTTTTTTTTTGAGAAAGAGTCTCACTCTGTCACCCACGTTGGCATGCAATAGTATCTCATCTCACTGCAACCTCTGCCTCCCGAGTTCAAGCAATCCTCCCGCCTCAACCTCCCAACTAGTTGGGATTACAAGTGTGTACCACCATGCCCATCTAATTTTTGTATTTTTAGCAGAGACGAGGTTTCACCATGTTGGTCAGGCTGGTCTCGAACTCCTGACCTCAAGTGATCTGCCCACCTTGGCCTCCCAAAGTGCTGGAATTACAGGCATGAGCCACCATACCTGACCCCTATAGGTTTGGGGACTCAGACTGGCTTCCTTGTTCCTCAGCTTGCAGACAGCGTATCATGGGACTTCACATTGTGATCGTGTGAGTCAATACTCCTTAATAAACTTCCTTTCATATATACATCTTTCCCATTAGACCTGTCCCTCTAGAGAACCCTGACTAATATGTCATTTTTTTAAAACTGTAGAATTCCCACTAGAGTTCAACATTCTACATGGAACTTTCTAAAACTGCCTTTAAACTATGAAGCAAGAACTGGAGTGAAGGAAGAAGAGAGAGCTAACTAAAGAAGGGCTTATTTGCTTATGTAAAAAGGCAAAACAGGGTTATATACTGAATTTGCCCTTTCCTGTTTAGAGCATGTTTTTCCCAGGCCTTTGGTTTTATGGTAGAAGTCAGCTGGCTGCAGCCTCGGCCAAATCTCACTGCAGCTTGTTTTTGTAAATAAAGTGTAATTGGAACACAACCACATCCATGTGTTTATGTATTGTCTATGGCTGCTTCCATGCCACAATAGGAGACTTGAGTAGTGGAGACATGGGATGTATGTCTTGAGAATATTAATATTTTAATATTAGCTATTTGGACTTTTACAGAAAAAGATTGCTGGGGAGCCACGCAGGTTGGCTGACTAGATGCAGCCAAGTGGAACAGCTGCCACTGAGTGACAAGGATGATTAGTGCACTCCTAACAGATCTTCAGAAAGACGGCACTGAGTGTGGACAGAGGGAAGAACACAGAAGCTTGACTGATGGAGGAGGAAGCTGGGAATGCTACATGGGGCTACCATGCACTGGGACTTGTTCCTGGCCCCGATGACTCTAGACGAATGGTTGAGTTGAACTGGCAAGCAGCAATCCACTCTTGTCAAGGGCCTCTGGAATCTCAGCAGGAGGAGACCCCTCAACCACCATAGACAATTGGGTTGTTTAAACTATGCATGCTCATCCATGTGTCTAACACTCTCACTCAGATTTTACCACTGGATACTTCCTCGGGGAAGTCTCATCCTCCCCACCTTTTATGTTACCTGTTCTTATACCATGATGACACCAGGGCTACTTTATCTTCACAGAATTGGTGCAGGTTTGTCAACGCCAAAGCCAACCAAGTCAGCTGCAGAAATTAAGTGGTCTACATATTGATTCTGCGGGAGTCTCTGCCCACTGTTATCTTCATAAAATGCAGTATTTCTTTTCATCCTCCAGGTAAATATGTTTCATATTGCTAACTTTGTTGGTCTATCTTGGTCATTTTCACAGCCACAGGCAATTGTTTCTTGTTCAGCGGAGTTCTTTACAACCATTTCAGATGGTTCCCTTTCCTTAGGTTACCATTTTAGGAGGGATCAGAACCTCTACACCTAAAATCACTGCTTCTGGCCACTTCAGAAATTTGCGAGTTAAAGTTTTAGCTCCAGAAATCAATAAGATCAGGAAAGTTATTTAATTTTAATATCTTTCTAAAACCATAGGAGAAAATATGTACACTAAAACCACAGTTTCCAACATTGATAACTTAAAATTCAGCCAAATTGTCACTCATCTAAATTATAAACCAATAAGAGTAGTACAGAAATCATAACCAGAAATAGTCTCTTCCATGTAATTCTTCCATGTGTTTAATTCTAGAAAATCACTAGATTGTATCTACACCTTTTTTATAAGACTTTATGAAAGGGGGCTCAATGGGATACCAAAATAAAGAATCTGGGGAGGCTAAGGTGGGCAGATCACGAGGTCAGGAGTTCGAGATCAGCCTAGCCAACATAGTGAAACCCCGTCTCTACTAAAAATACAAAAAATTAGCCAGGGGTGGTAGTGGGTGCCTGTAACCCCAGCTACTCAGGAGGCTGAGGCAGGAGAATTGCTTGAACCCGGAGGGTGGCGGTTGCAGTGAGCTGAGATTGCACCATTGCACTCCAGCCTGGGAAACATAGAGAGACTCCATTTCAAAAAAAAAAAAAAAAAAAAAAAGAATCTGAAATCTAATTCAATTGGTCTACTTTACATTAAGAGAAGGCAGCTTCAAAAGGCTTCTCCCAGCATTCTCCCAGCATGTTTTTATTCTTAAATCGCTTCTTCTATAATAAAAGGAAACGAGAAGTTAGCTAGGGTTGGTGTCTTTTCTAATTAATTCTAATTTTCTTTGCAGTAGGGGCAGTCAGCATTGTTATTATCTCTCTCTACAAATGATAAAGTTAATTCCTACTCTCAACCAATAACCTACAGAAGTCCCAGAAATCAAGAAACAGTCAACTGTCATTCTGCCTGTATTCAGCTAAAGCATCCTGGAGAAGCCTTGTAGATAGATACCAGGAACCAAATACATATTGAGACTGAGCTTATAGATAACTAGATAAATTCCATCCAACAATTGGCCACTGAAAACTACCCACTACTAACTGAGTACTGGAAGCAATCCAAACAACTACCACCATATTGGCCAGTTTGATGCAAAGTACCTTTCCTTTATACTTCAAACCGGTTTCGGAAAATAGCTTATAGCTCTTTGGGCAAAATACTGATCTTCTGATTTTCAGAATCTGAGTTGTTATGTGACTACTTGCCCACTGTTCTCTGCTTACAGCAATAAAAGCCCCTTTATTAGCAGCAGTAACCAAGAATACTTTCTATTTACTTAATTCTGCATATGTGTATACACAACCATTGTCTGGGAGTGACTGTATTAAAGTAATGTGCAAACCAGTGTCTTGTCCTAACATATCCAGAAGATCTGTTTTCTGCCCTTTTCTATCAAACCAAATGCAAAAATGAACATGAATTTGAGTAAATTTTATTTCCATAGCAACCTAGAAAAACACAAGCCATATAAAATCGTAATGTCAAGATAAGGAAAATGTATAAAGGACATGAGAAAGCAAATATTAATTCTGAAAATGACTAAAAGAAAACTATAGCCACATATTTTATTTGTCTTTGTTTCTTTAAAATCTTAAAAATGCAACACAGAAACTTATTTTTATGTTCAAGTTAATAAAAGACAAACCAATTTTAAATATTTTTACTGAGAATCTATATGATGGTATTTAAACAATAAAAATTGTAGCTTTGAAAACTTTATAGAGAAAACAGATAAAATGTTTAGCCTAAGCTTGATATTTTACTATTAAGTTTATGCCCAGTTAATGCAAATGATAGATTTAAAGAATCTCATATTATAATAACTGTAATGAATACATCATAAATGCATGAACTCCGGTAAATTCTTATACATTAAATATGTGACTCTGACAGGTATAATAAGTATTTTAGTTATGTGTTTTTGTGTGTGTACATGCATATGCACATGTGTACATGTGTAGAAAGATGTGTGGCTGGGCCAGATCAAAAGAAGATAAGGTCTCCACTTTCAAAAAAGAAACAATTTTTGAGTATGAAAATATGCCCACATGAAAGAGTCAGTGATATATATCTGAGTATCACACTAGTGATATAGAAATCCAAGTGTACTAGGGTCAACTGAATCCTGAGGGACAAATAAGATCTGCATAAGAAGAGAGGCAGACATAAGCACTGTATGTTCAGTGGACAATAATGTCTCTGGGCTAGTGATTTCCTAACATTTGCAAACAATCAAATGGAACTAAAACCAAAAGACAGGTGTGTACTCATTTTAAAATGTTAAATTGAAAAGATTAACAGATTTGTTTCACAGACACTTCTCATAGCTGTAAGGGTCCTTTGAGGCACCACCACCAACAAAAAGCAATCTTTTTCATTGTTTTTCTCTTTTTAAGGGTGTCTAATTGAAACCCTGACATTTTGATGCTTCACCTAGTGAGAAAAGTGCTTCAACTCACATCACAAAATCCTGGCCTTAGAGGACACAGCTGGTATCTGTGACTTAATTCTTGAGAGTAATTATGAGCTGAATCATATTCAAAATTAATTTTAATGGCAAAGTTCTGACACCAAATTAAAAAATTAGAAGTTTAACATAAACTTTTCATTTCATTTAATCATAATTTGGGAGCTATGCTAAGATCATGAATAATTCACTTAGCACACTGCACTTTCTTTATCCAGGATTTAAGAAATAAGTTACAATGTACAGGGCTGGTCTCAAAAGTAGGTCTACCTTAGTGTAATCTCTGGGTTTGCTCCATACATGAGTTTTAATAGATGCCATAGATGTCACAATTTAGAGAAGCAAGTCTAATTATTTTATTAAAATATATTAGATTTATACTTACAATGTAGAAAAGTTGCAAAAGCCATTACTTTTATACTAACAATGAGAATAATCCAAATACACTGTGAAATCATAATTGCAAAAATTCATCAGTGAGCTGAGGGCACAAGTGGAACTAAATTGAATAATTTCTGGAATCCGACAAGTACTTTTAAGGAAAGAAGAAAAACAGATGCTAACTTTGTTAACTAACATAACTACTTTTATCCTTAACAGTCAGGAGGAGGCATATAGAATGAGACATAAACTGTGGAAAGAAGAAACTAGAAGGATTTTTTAAAAACTTCTGAATACCAGAAAATAGCCAAGATGGCTAATTAGGAGGAGTTCAGGTCTGCAACTTCCAGCATGATTGACACAGAACACAGGTGACTTCTGCATTTCTAACTGAGGTACCTGGTTCATCTCATTGGGACTGGTTGGACAGTGGGTGCAGCCCACAGAGGGCAAGCCAAAGCACGCGGGGTGTCACCTCACCCAGGAAGCACAAGGGATTGGGGTATTTCCCCCTTTCCTAGCCAAGGGAAGCTGTGACAGACTGTACCTGGAAAAACAGGACACTCCTGCCTAAATACTGTGCCTTTCCAATGGTCTTAGCAAACAGCACTCCAGGAGATTATATCCCACAGCTGTTTTGGCTGGTCCCATGCCCACAGAGCCTTGCTCACTGCTAGCGTAGCAGTCTGAGATCAACCTGCGAGGCAGCAGCCTGGCAGGGCGAGGAGTGTCCACCATTGCTGAAGCTTCAGTAGGTAAAAAAAAGCAGCTGGGGAAGCTCGAACTGGGTGGAGCCCACCACAGCTCAGCAAGGCCTGTTGCTTCTGTTGACTCCACCTTTGTGGGCAGGGCATAGTCGAACAAAAGACAACAAAAACTTCTGCAGACGTAAAAGTCCCTGACTCAAAGCTCTGAAGAGAGCAGTGGTTCTCCCAGCATGGCATTTGAGCTCTGAGAATGGACAGATTACCTCCTCAAGTGGGTCCCTGACCCCTGTGTAGCCTGACTGGGAGACACCTTCCAGTAGGGGCCGACTGACACCTTATACAGACAGGTGCCCCTCTGGGATAAAGCTTCCAGAGGAAGGATCAGGCAGCAATATTTGCTGTTCTGCAATATTTGCTGTTCTGCAGCCTCTGCTGGTGATACTGAGGCAAACAGGGTCTGGAGTGGACTTCCAGCAAACTCCAACAGACCTGCACCTGAGGAACCTGACTGTTAGAAGGAAAAGTAACAAAGAGAAATGGATAGCATCAACATCAACAAAAAAGACATCCACACCAAAACCTGTAGGTCACCAACATCAAAGACCAAAGGTCGATAAAGCCACAAAGATGGGGAGAAACCAGAGCAGAAAAGCTGAAAATTCTAAAAACCAGAGTGCCTCTTCTCCACCAAAAGATCGCAGCTCCTCACCAGGAATGAAACAAAGATGGATGGAGAATGGCTTTGATGAGTTCACAGAAGTAGGCTTCAGAAAGTTGGTAATAACAAACTTCTCTGAGCTAATGGAGGATGTTTGAACCCATTGCAAAGAAGCTGAAAACCTTGAAAAAAGATTAGACAAATGGCTAACTAGAACAAATGGTGCAGAGAAAACATTAAATGGCCTGATGAAGCTGAAAACCATGGCACGAGAACTACGTAACACATGCACAAGCTTCAGTAGCCAATTGGATCAAGTGGAAGAAAGGGTGTCAGTGATTGAAGATCAAATTAATGAAACAAAGTGAGAAGACAAGGTTAGAGAAAAAACAGTAAAAAGCCTCCAAGAAATATGAAACTGGATCCCTTCATTACACCTTATACAAAAATTAACTAAAGATGGTTTAAAGACTTAAATGTAAAACCCAAAACTGTAAACACCCTAGAAGAAAACATCCTAGAAGAAAATCTAGGCAGTACCATTCAGGACATAGGCATGGGCAAGATTTCATGACAAAAACATCAAAAGCAATTGCAACAAAAGCAAAAATTGAGAAATTGGATCTAATTAAACTAAAGAGCTTCTGTACAGCAAAACAAACTATCATCACAGTTAACAGACAATCTACAAAACAGGAGAAAAATTTTGCAATCTACCCATCTGATGAAGGCCTAATATCCAGAAATTATAAGGAACTTAAACAATTTTACAAGAAAAAATCAAATGACCCCATTAAAAAGTGGGCAAAAAACATGAACAGACACTTCTCAGAAGAAGACATTTATGTGGCCAGCAAACATATGAAAAAAAATCTCAACATCACTCATCATTAGAGAAATGAAAATCAAAACCACAATGAGATGCCATCTCAGACCAAACAGAATGGTGATTATTAAAAAGTCAAGAAACAACAGATGCTGGCAAGGCTGTGGAGAAATAGAAACACTTTTACGTGGTTGGTGGAAATGTAAATTAGTTCAACCATTGTAGAAGACAGTGGCGAAGACCTAGAGGCAGAGATACCATCTGACCCAGCAACTCCATTACTGGGTATATACCCCAAATAATATAAACCATTCTATTATAAAGATACATGCATGCATATGTTCATTGCAACACTATTCACAATAGCAAAGACATGGAATCAACTCAAATGTCCAACAATGATAGACTGGATAAAGAAAATGTGGTACATATACACCATGGAATACTATGCAGCCATAAAAAGAAATGAGGTCCTGTCCTTTGCAGAGACATGGATGGAGCTGGAAGCCATTATCTTCAGTAAACTAACACAGGAACAGAAAACCAAACACTGCAAGTTCCCACTTGTAAGTGGGAGCTGAACAATGAGAACACATGGACACAGGGAGGGGACCGAACAGAGACTGGGGCCTGTCGTGGGGGCAGAGGGAGGGAGAGCATCAGGATATATAACTAATGCATGTGGGGCTTAATACCTAGGTGATGGGTTGATAGGCACAGCAAACCACCATGGCACACATTTACCTAGGTAACAAACGTGCACGTCCTGTACATGTATCCTGCAACATAAAATAAAATAAAATAAAAATAAACAAACAACAATATTAACAAACATGATCTAATTGGCATCAATAGAGCATTAGATCCAAGTGCAAAATGCTCAATTTTTTAAGTATCTGTAGTATGTTCACCAAAATAGATCATATAAGCTATAAATTAATTCTCCACAATTTTAGAAAGATTGAAAGCATAAAAAGTAATTTCTATGACCACAAACATATTAAATTAAAAATGAATAGATAGGAGTGATGTCAGAAGGCATGACAGAGTAAGAACCCCTGAAAATCCTCTCCTTATAAAAACAGGATCACAGGCAAAAATTGTCAGAATCAACATTTTCAAAATTTTGGAAATTAGCAACTTACAAAAATTCTGGAAGTGTTTATTCAAGAGAAACAGCTGAAACTCAGTAAATAAAGTAATCCTTGTGCTGTTTTAACTTGCACAAATTCTATCCTCCTCTCCTCAGCCCTGTAGTAGTCTTGAAAACCAATAGCCCAAAATAATGGTGAAAATCAGCAGTCTAGTAGCCCCAGGAGGGATCGTAATAGGACTTCCACTAAAGCTCAATTTCTAGTCATTTGACATGGACCTATCTGTCTGCTCCCTGGAAAATGAAAATCCCACTCACAAGGCTTTTCTTTATTTAATTTTCCCCAGAGGTCACTCTGTGGGAATAACTTTTCCCTAGGGGTGTTTATGAAAAGCCATCAAAATTTCCCTAGTGATTGTTTAGTTTTGTAGCTGCCTAAGGTGGTGATAACGGTTGGGGCAATGAGCTAATAAAATATCTTAAAAAGAAAAGATGGAGAATAAGATGTTCATAAAGACACTGGTAAGATTTTTGCTAGGCCAGAAAAAAGACAAGACACTGAAAAGCTGAAACAAATTCCTGGGAATCTAGAAGGCCAGGTGCATATGCGGGGCTGTGTGTATGCTCAGGAAAAACCTGAGAAGGCCCCAAACTCTCACACCTGTCATTGAGGCTATGAACAATCAGGAAGTAAAGGAAAAGGGTGGAGCTAAAAGCGCCTGCCTGAGAGTTGAAGGTGTCCTTCAACACATACATAGACTCTAGGCAAAGATTGGTAGAATTATTGGCTCCCAAGACTTAAGGAAATCTCCATCCAGTTATTACAGTCCGTTAAACTATCCAAGCAAGGAGAAATTTCAGTGGCCACACTCAAAAATGAACACATATTAACTTTCCCAAATTAGTCAAGATAAGTTTCTAAACAACAGAAAAGCAACAATAATGACAACAACAAACTGCAATAACAACAAAGCCAGTAGGCATCTATATTCAGAATTGCCACATTACATTATTTAAAATGCACAGTTTTCAACAAAAAGTAACTATCAGATATGGAAGCATCAAGGGAGTACGTTCCATACATGGGTAAAGAGAGGAAACAGCCAATAGAAACTGTTTCTGAGGAGGCCTACGAGATGGACTTACTAGGCAAAAACTTTAAATGAGTTTTATATGCTCAAAGAGCTAAAGGAAACTGTATAAATAACTAAGGCAAAGTATGAAAATTATGGCTCACTAAATACAGAATGCCAACAAAGATGTATTTTTTTAAAGACATAGCAATTCTGGAATCTAAAAGTATAATAACAGCAATGAAAAATGTGTTAGAGGGGCTTATATTAGTTTATTATGGCTGACATAACAAGGTATAAACAATACAAATTTATCTTCTCACTGTTATGGAAACTAGGAGGCCAGGAACAAGGTGCCAGCAGAATTGATTTCTCCTGAGGCCCCTCTCCTGGTATCATTTTCTGTATTATTCTGTGCTGTTATAACAGAATACCTGGGACTGACTAATTCATAAACAATAAAAATTAATTTTCTCACAGTTTTGGAGGCCGGGAAATTCAAGTCTATCCTTATTGGGTTCTCTCAGCTTTTTAAAAAACTTCTTTATCTATGCACCTGGCCAATGGATGGCAAGATGCAACAACTTGGATTCTGTATTTAAGATATGTGGCTATTTTGCTTAACCTTTTGCTAAGTTACACAATTCAGCAAGTATTTAACAGAAATCTCAGAACTGGGGTAACTGGCCTGGGTATAGCTTTAATCTTAAGGTGATACTGCTGTTCATACATATGTCTTCTTTGGGAACATCAAGTGGATAGGTGAAGGTTGGAGAGGATGCAACTGGCAGGGCATGAATCAAATATTCCTAAGACTTGTGGCCAAATATCATCTGTATTAATTTTCTAGGGCTGCATAACAATGCCCTCAAATTTTGTGATTTAAACAGGAGAAGTTTATTGTCTCACAGTTTTGGAGGCTGAATCTGAAATCAAGGTGTCAGTAAGGTTGGTTTCTTCTGATGGCTGTGAGGAAGAATCACTTTCAGGCCTTTCTTCTACTTCTGGTAGCCTTAGGAATCTTTTGGGTTGTAGATGGTGTACTCCCTGTTTCTTCATACTGCCTTACTTTTGTACGTATCTGTCTTTTTACCTGGGTTTTTTTTTTTTTTTTTAAATATATAAGAACACCAGTCATATTGGATTAGGTACCCATCTTTCTTCTGTATGAGTTTATCTTAATTAATTATGTCTGCAATGACCCTATTTCCAAATAAAGTCACAATCAGAGGTATGGGGGTTAGGATTTTAACACAGAAATTGGGGCTGTGGGGGAGAGGGGTGCAGGCACAATTCAACCCATACAGTCTGCCATTAACATTAGGAGAAAACCAAAGGCAGCGATGATTTGCCCTACCAGGTCCTCTGGTCTTCTCTTTTGCTTGATATCATACCGTAACCGCTTCAGCATTTGACATCTTTAAACTTGTGGCATGCTTTTAGTTTTGCAAATATATCATGCTATTTTATACCTCTTTGCATTTTATTTCTGTACTTTTTTTTTCTGGAATACCCCTTTATACCCTATGCTTGGCTTCACTTATCTCAAGAGTAATGTACAAGGTCATCTCCTCTTTGAAGCCTTTCCTGACCACATTTATAACTTTATTACCTTTCAACTCTATTGTCCAGGTAGAACTTTACTCATTTTTATCCCAATTTTTCTGCTCTTACACTTATTATAGAACATAATACCCCCTCTTTTGCACTATTTTTCTCTTTGAATGTTTTCCCCTTCTAGAATACAAGCACCTTAAGATCAAGGTTTCATGAACTATTTCCCTTTGTTTCCCTGAAATTTAGAGCAATTTCTGACACATGTAGGTGCTCAACGGATTTTTTTAGGAATTAAAAATTATTATTTATAGGAAAGGCATCATGTCCAAGAGTTTTTGTTGTTGTGGTTGTTGTTGTTGTTGTTGTTGTTGTTGTTTGAGAGAGAGTCTCACTCTATCACCCAGGCTGGAGTGCAGTGGCGTGATCTGGGCTCACTGCAAGCTCCGCCTCCCGGGTTCAGGCCATTCTCCTGCCTCAGCCTCCGGAGTAGCTGGGACTACAGATGCCCACTACCACGCCTGGCTAATTTTTGTATTTTAAGTAGAGACGGGTTTCACCTTGTTAGCCAGAATGATCTGGATCTCCTGACCTCGTGATCTGATTGCCTCAGCCTGCCAAAGTGCTGGGATTTTTTAAAATGTGTATTTTAGTGCCAATGAAAGTCTGAGAAGAGTCATTTAGGATGTGTGAGAAGGTGAAAAAGAATTTTAGAATTCTAGTTGACTAGGATGTGGAAACCCCTTTTACTCACACTCTGTATCCAACATCAGGCATTGAAAATAGTGTTCCTTTTCATCATTTGCCCAGAATCAGTCTTGGCAACTACCTACTAATGAGTATATTAAACAACAACAACAAAAATGTATGCATATGATCAAACTAACAATGTGGCCCCTAGAGTTTGAGAGGAAAGGACTCACTAAGTTCATGCCATATCTGGTTTCCTTCATACTCTTCAAAATACAATGACCAGAAGCATATTAATACAAAAACATCCCCTATAAATGATATTTAATTATTTATTTTAAAATTAAATAACACTGAATAAAACTTTTTGAAGGTATAAAGAACAATTCTTAAATAAATCAAAGTGACAGTAATAAATAACTTGGATGTGGGAGTGGATGGAAATTAATTTAGATTCCTTACATTGCTTAGTCCAAAGTAAACCAGGGTTTCCATTAGGCTTAGCAAAGTCTAGGGCATTATGCCTTTGATTTGTTTTTATTTTTTTAATATTTAAATTTTTAAATTTTAAAAACATTTTTATCAAGGTGGAATATACGTACCAAAAAATCCACCATTTTAAGGTGAAGAATTCAGTGACATTAAGTACATTCACAATGTTAGGCAACCATTACCTCCATCTAGTTCCATCACTTTTTCAGGATCTACAAGAGACCTGTCAAGCAGTTACTCCCCACTTCTCACTGTCCCCCCACCCTTGGCAATGAATAATTTGTTTTCTTTCTCTATGGATTTACCTATTTTGCATATTTCATGGAAATAGAGTAAACCAGTATGTGAGCTTTTGTGTCTGACTTCTTTCACTCAGCATGTTTCCAAGGTTCATTCATGTTTTAGCATGAAGTAGTACCCCAGTCCTTTTTATAGCTGAATAATACCCCATTGCATGGATATACCACATTTTATTTACCCATTCATAAAGTAATGGACATTTGTGCTATTTCCACCTTTTGGCTATTGTGAAAACTCACTAGGAACATTAATGTGTAAATATCTGTTTGAATTACCTGTTTTCAAATTTTTAGTGTATATAACTAGGAGTGCCATGGCTGGGTCACATGGAAATTCTGTTTAACTTTTTGAGGAACTGTCAAATTGTTTTCCACAGTGACTCACCATTTCTCACTCTCACCAGCAATGTACAAAGGTTCCATTTTTCCACATCCTTGGCAATACTTGTTTCTTTCCATATTATTATTATTATCGCCATCATAGTGGGTATAAAGTAATTGTGGCTTTGATTTGCATTTTCATAATGAGTAATATACTTTTCATGTGCCTGTGGGTCATTTGTATATGTTCTTCAATCAAATGCCTGTTCAAGTTCTTTGCCCATTTTCTAACAGTGTTGTTTGTCGTTTTATTGAGTTTTAAGGGTTTGTTTTATATATTCTGGATGTTAAAACCTTATCACATATATGATTTACAAATATTTTCTCCCAGAAGTTTTCTTTTCATATTTTTGATAGGCACAAACATTTATAATTTTGATGAAACCCAATTGATCTAGTTTTTCCTCTTTTTGCTTGTGTTTCTGATGTCTTGTCTAAAAATCCATTGCCAAATCCAACATCAGGAAAATTTACCAGTACGTTTTCTTTCATGAGTTTTATAGTTTTAGCTCTTACATTTATATCTTTGTTTTATTTTGATGTATTTTTAATATATTGTGTTGAGGTTTATTCTTGTTAGTATGGATATTCAGTTGTCACAGTATCATTCGTTGAAGCCAGTATTCTTTTTCTACCCTTGTCAAAAATCAATTGATGATAGATATATGGGCTTGTTTTTATACTATTAATTCTCTTCCATTCATCTATATGGCTATCCTTATGCCAGTCCTACACTGTTTTAATTACAGTATTTTTGTAGTAGTTTTGAAATTGGAAAGCCTGAGTCTTCCAACTTTGCTATTTTTTTTTTCTTAAGATTGTTTTGGCTATACAGCATTGCTTACAATTCTATAAGACTTTTATTAAAATTTTTTGTTCAATTTCTGAAAAATGTGTTGTTGGTTTTCCTAGAGATTGCATTGAATCTGTAAATACCTTTGGGTAGTATTGCCATATTAACAATATTAAGTACTTCAATGCATGAACATGGAGTGTCTTCCCATTTGTTTTGTCCTTCTTTAACTTCCTTCAGCAATGTTTTGTAGTTTGTCATGTGCACATCTTGCTCCTCTTGGGTTAAATTTAATTTCAAATATTTTATTCGTTTTGATGCTGTTGCAAGGGGAATTGTTTCCTTAATTTTCTCTTCAAATTCTCTACCGCTACCATATAGAAATACAAATGATTTTTGCAGTTTGCTTACTCCTTTACTTTTAAGACTACTGATGTACCAGTTACTGGTCTTCAATTTACAAAGACAATATTTGGCTAAAGGACAATAATTGTATTCTCCCCTGTTGGTGATTGATTGCCTTGTACAAAATGCTTGCATTTTTATCATTACATATAATTAGATGGCCAAACTATAGGCAAATATCAGAAGTAAAAGATTTTATGTATGTGTGCATACAATAACCACTCTTGCAAAGTATGTTAATACAAACATGAATATTCATTTTAAGATTGGAAGACAGATGAGTAAACTTTACTAAAGATTTCCATGGTTTGAAATTTACATTCTATGTAGCAACGAATAACCTGGTTATCAAATCCTCTTTTAAAAGGAACCAATATTACACAAGATAACCATTATGGTAGACTACTCTGTGACAGCCCCTGTACGGCCCTCCCAAATAGCAGTCAAAAAGTTATTAAGGAGAAGTGGCAAAGATAGCCAACTAAGAAGCAGCTTGTGTGTGTTGCTTTCATGGAGAAGAATGGAAGGGTCAAGTAAATACAACACCTTCAACTGTGTATTAGTTCGTTCTCACACTGCTATGAAGAAATACCTGAGACTGGATAATTTATAAAGGAAATAGGTTGAATTGACTCACTGTTCCACATTGCTGGGGAGGCCTCAGAAAACTTACAATCATGGTGGAAGGCCAAGGAGAAGCAGGCACCTTCTTCGCAGGGTGGCAGGATGGAGGGAGTGCAAGTGGGGGAAATGCCAGATGCTTATAAAACCATCAGCTCTTCTGAGACTCACTCATTATCATGAGAATAGCATGGGGGAAACCACCCCCCTGATCCAGTTACCTCCACCTGGTCCCACTCTTGACATGTGGGGATTGTGGAGATTACAATTGACAGTGAGATTTGGGTGGGGACAAAGTGCCAAGCCATATCAAACTGAAATATCCCGGTATTCACACTGGGACTAATCAAGGAAACAACTCGACCCATGAAGAATGGAGAAAAGCAAAACAGGATGATGGCCCGCTCAAGAGCAACATGGAGCCAGGGGAACCTCCTTTGCCCAGGGAAGCAATGGGTGAATGTGCGACACTAGGAACCCACACTCCTTCCTTCCATGGATCTTTGAAACCCTTGGGTCAGAAGATCCCCTCAAGAATCCACTCCACCAGGGCTTTCAGTCTGATGCACAGAACTACGTGGAGTGTTGGCAGAGCAGCCACTCAAGCACATGTGGAGACTGGGAGCTTGGATACCTGGGCTTTTTTGGGCTTCCTGGTAAAAATAGCTGCAACTCTGGCAAAGTGGGAGGTTAGACCCCTGTACATACCCCTAGGAAAAAGGCTGAATGCACGGGGCTGAGCAGTGACAGTCTGCAGGCCGTGCTTCCCACTGGCTTAGAAATCCAGCCAACCACCTGTAGCAGCATTGTACCTCCCTGAGATGAAGCTCCCAGAGGAAGGGGCAGGCCACCAGCTTTGCTATTTGGGTGACTTAGCCATTCCAACCTTTGGGCTTTGGATAGTCCAGGTCGACCAGGGGATGAAGGGATACTCCAGCACAGCACAGATGCCCCACAAACATGGCCAGGCTGCAGATTTAAGTGGGTCCCCAATCCCATTCATTCTCACTTGCCAAGACTTCCTTACTGGGGTCTTCAGCCGCCATCTCTGGTGTTCTTTGGCAAAGTAGTTTCAAACTTCTCTGGGATACAGCCTCCAGAGGGAGGGGTGGACCACCATCTTTGCTCTTTGGGCAACTTAGATGTTCTGCCCTTTAAACTTTAGAGAGTCTGAGGCAACTGGGGACAGGAGAGGTCTCCCTGCACAGCACAACTGCTCTTCAAAAATGTGGCCTGACTGCTTTGTTAAGCAGGTCCCTGATACCATTTCTCAACACTGGGTGGAACTTCTCAACCAGGGTTTCAAGCTACTCCTGCCAGGGTTCTCCTACTGACAGAGATTTCATAGATCCTGGGACAGAGCTCCCAGAGGAAGGGGTGGGGTGCCATCTGTGCTATTTGGGTGACTTAACCATTCCAGAATTCAGACTTTGGAGTGTCTGAAGTGATTGGAGGGCTAAGTGAACCCCAGCACACCACAGCTGCTCTACGAGAACGTGGCCAGACTGATTTTTAAAGCAAGTCCTTGATCCTGTTCTTCCTCACTGGGTGGGACTGCCCAATTGGAGTCTCCAGCCATCTCCTACAGTGCATTCAGGCCAGCAACAGATTCATACCTTCTTGGGATGGTGCTTCTGAAGAGAGGGGCAGGCTGCCATCTTTGCTGTTTCACAATCTTCACTAGTGATATAACTGGGTACTGGAAAATCTGAGGCAACTAGGGACTGGAGTGAGCTTCCAGTATACTGCAGCAGCCCTACGTAAAAGTGGCCAGACTGTTACATTGGTGCCCATTCCTATATCTACTCACTGAGCAGGTGCTTCAGGCCTAGGCCTCCAACCACCTCGCAGCAGACCAATCGAGCCAGTAGCAACTAGGAACTCTGTGGACAGAGCCTCTGGGGGCAACTGAAAGCCTCTCTGCCACTGCCTCTGCAGTGAAACTGCCCTTGATACCCTTGGACTGATGAAACAGCAAAGACTCTAAGTGCCTTATCTATACTTCCAATAAGCTGCAGTCAAACAAAGGAGAGGCAGCCAGTTCATTTCCTACGGGTCCCACAAACCCTCTACTGCTCATCACCAGACAGGGAATCCCTTGCTTGGGCCCACAGCACAGACCCTCCATCCTGGGCTGACTTCACTTAGTAATTGCTGACCTGCATCTCTCTGGGGTAGAGCATCCAGGAGACAAGCAAAAGACCCTTGGCTACAGCCACTACTAAAGTCCCTTCCTTGGCTGCCTCCAAGCTGGGAAAGAAACATAAACACTGAGATCACCACAGTGCTTCAGTGGGCAGTCCAGGAGTGCCAAGCCATGATCTACACCCAGCACTCCAGGGGTAGAGGAGCCACTTTCAGAGCATTGAAAGGGAGCATGGATTCAACTATGAGGAAACACAGGGGAGACACATAACTAAGCAAGAGTCTACCAACTGACCAACACACCTAAGTGCTACCTACTGGATCACACCCAACAGCTTCAACACCAAAAATACATCACTAACATACTCCTCTCTGAAACCAGAGGCAAGAAATCAGCTTCAAATACAGACCCTGCACAAAACCTTGGCCTGGTGAAATCATTCAGAAGAGAAGTGGCAGAAGGATAAAATAGCCAGTATAGAAAAGAACCTAACAGATCTGATAGAGCTGAATAACATAATACAAAAATTTCACAATGAAACCACAACTAGTAACAGCAGAATAAACCAACCTGAGGAAAGAATCTCAGAACTTGAAGATTAGCTCTCTGAAATAAGAAAGCGAGGCAAAAATAAAGAAAATAAATAAAAACGAATGAATAAAACCTCCAAGAAGTATCTGGTAGTTGAAGTATGAGCTTGAAGGAACATACCTCAAAATAATAAGAGCCATCTTTGACAATCCCACAGCCAACATTATACTGAATGGGAAAAAGTTGAAAGCATTTCCCTTGAAAACCAGCAAAAGACAAGAATGCCTTCTCTCACCATTCCTATTCAACTTCCTATTGGAAGTCCTAGCCAAAGCAATCAGGTAAAAGAAAGAAATAAACGGCATGCAAATAAGAAGAGAGGAAGTCAAACTATCTCTGTTTGGATATGACATGATTCAATACCTAGAAAACCCCATAGTCCTAGCCTAAATGCTCCTTCAGCCAAAAAACAACTTTTGCAAAGTTTCAGGATACAAAATCAACGTACAAAAATCACCAGCATTCCTATACACTAACAAGAGCCAAGCTGAGAACCGTATCAGAAAGACAAGCCATTCACAATTGCCATGAACAGAATAAAATACCTAGGAATACAGCTAGCCAAGGGGGTGAAAGGTCTCCACAATGAGAACTACAAAGTATTTGTCAAAGAAATCAAAGACGACACAAACAAATGGAAAAACATCCCATGCTCATGGACAGGAAGAATAAATAGAATTAAAATGGCCATATTTCCCAAAGCAATTTACAGATTTAATGTTATTATTACCAAAATACCAATAACATTCTCCACAGAACTAGAAAAAAAAATATTTTCAAATTCATCTAAAACCAAAAACCAGACTGAACAGCCAAGGCAATCCTAAGCAAAAAGAACAAAGCTGGAAGCATCACGTTACCCAACTTCAAACTATACTACAGGGCTACAGTAAGCAAAACAGCATGGTACTGGTACAAAAACAGGTGCATAGATCAATGGATCAGAATAGAGGCCTCAGATATAAGGCTACACATGTACAACCATGTGATCTTTGACAAAGTTGATGAAAACAAGTAATGGAGAAAAGACTCCCTATTCAGTAAGCAGTGCTGGGACAACTGGCTAGCCATGTGCAGAAGATTGAAGCTGAATCCCTGCCTAACAACATACACAAAAAGAATCTCAATATGTATTACAGACTAAAATGTAAAATCCAAAACCATAAAAACCCTTAAAGACAACCTAGGCAACATCATCCTGGACCTAGGAATAGGCAAAAATTTCATGACAAAGACACCAAAAGCAATCATGACAAAAGCAAAAATTGACAAGTGGGATCCAACTAAACTTAAGAGGTTCTGCACAGTAAAAGTAACTATCAACAGTGTAAACAAACCACCTACAGAATGGGAGAAAATATTGGCAAATTATGCATCTTTTTAAAGGTCTAATATCCAACATCTATAAAGAACTTAAATTTACAAGAAATAAACAACCCTATTAATAAATGGGCAAAGGACATCAACGGATACTTTTCAAAAGAAAACATACATGCCACCAATGAGCATACGAAAAAAAGCTCAATATCACTGATCATTAGAGAAATGCAAATCAAAACCACAAGATACCATCTCACACCAGTTAGAATGGCTATTAGAAAACTCAAAATATAACAGATGCTAGTGAGGTTGCAGAGAAAAGGTGAGAGTATAAATTAGTTCAATCATTGTGGAAAACAGTATGGCGATTCCTCAAAGTGCTAAAAGCAGAACTATCATTTGAACCAGCAATTTTATTACTGGGTATATCCAGAGGAATATAAATCATTCTACCTTAAAGACACATGTACGTGAATGTTCACTGCAATGCTATTCACAATAGCAAAGACATGCAATCAACTTAAATGCCCATCAATGACAGATTAGATAAAGAAAATGTGGTATATATACACCATGGAATATTATTCAGCCATAAAAAAGAACAAGATCATGGCTTTTGCAGGAACATGTATGGAGCTGGAAGCTAATATCCTTAATAAACTAATGCAGGAACAGAAAACCACATACCACAAGTTCTTATTCATAACTGGCAGCTAAATAATGAGAACGCGTGAACACAAAGCAGGGAAAAACAGACACTGGGGCCTACGTGAGGGGAGAGAGTGGGAGGAGCAAGAGGAGCAGAAAAGATAACTGTTGAGTACTGGGCTTAATTCCTGGGTGATGAAATAATCTGTACAACAAATCCCCGTGACATGAGTTTACCTATGCACCAAACCTTCACATGTACGCCGAAATCTAAAATAAAAGTTTTAAAAAGTTATTAAGCATACATGCTCTTGCCTGAAAGATGACAACAACAAAATCAGCTAGCAGTTGGAAGAAGACAAAACTTCCCAATGTGGTTGGCAATTTTCTGAATAATCTAGCCCCTAGTTACCTCTTGCCACTCTTTTTTAAAGACTTTATTTTTAGAGCAATTTTAGACTCACAGCAAAATTGAGAAGAAAACAGAGATATCCAGCATGCCCTCTGCCCCAGCACATGCATATCCTCCCCCATTAACATCTCCCAACAGATACACTGACACAGTATCACCCAAATTCAGTAGTTTACATTAAGGTTCACTTTTGATGTACTTTCTATGAATTTGGAGAAATTTATCATGGCATGTATTTCTATTATAGTACCACAGAGTATTTTTAACTACCCTAAAAGTCCTCCGTGCCCTGTCTATTCATCTCCTCCAACCCCTCTTACCCTGGCAACCAGTGATTTTTTTTTTTTTACTGTCTCCATAGCTTTGCCTTTTCCATAATGTCAAATAACGGCGTAATGGAATCATATCAACTATTTGACATTCTGGAAAAGGCAAAGGTATACAGCCTTTTCAAATTGGATTTTTTTTTTTCACTTAGTAATATATGTTTATGTTTCCTCCATGACTTTTCATGACTTGATAGTTCATTTCCTTTTAGCAATGAATAAAATTCCATTGTCTGGATGTACGGATGTACTACAGTAAATTTATCTATTCACCTACTGAGGGATATTACGGTTGCTTCTAACTTTGGGCAATTATGAATAAAGCCATATAAAAATATGTGTGGATGTTTTTGGGTGGACATGAGTTTTCAACTGTTTTGAGTAAATACTAAGGAGGATGAATGATGAATGGTGTGATAAGAGCATATTTCATTTGGTAAGGATTTAACAAACTATCTTCCAAAATGGCTGTACCATTTTGCATTTCCACCAGCAATGAATGAGAGCTCCTGTTTTTCTACATCTTTGCCACCATTAGATGTTGTCAACATTCTGGATTTGGGGATTCTAATAGGTGTGTAGTGGTATCTCATTATTGTTTCCTCTTGCCATTATTTTTTAATTGTATATATTTAAGGTGTATAATGTGGTATTTTGATATACATATACATAGTGAAAAGAAGAAAAGTCAATTAATGTGACCAGTATCTCCCATAGTTACCTTTTATTTATGTAGTAAGAGCACCTAAAATCTACTCCCAAAGCAAATTTCCAGTATACAATACAGTATTATTAACTATATTTCTCATGTTATACATTAGATCTCTAGACTTATTCATTCTAAATAACTGCAACTTTGTATCTTTTGTCCTACATCTCTCCATCACCCCTAGCCCCTGGTAACTACTGTTTTACTCTCTGTTTTAATGTATTCAATTTTTAAAATCCACATATAAGTGAGATTATGCAGTATTTGTCTTTCTGTGTCTGGCTTATTTCACTTAACATAATACCCTCCAGGTTCATCTACGGTGTTACAAATGGCAGAATCTCCTTTTTTAAGGCTGAATAACATTCATACATACATACATATATATACACACACACACACACACACATATATATATACACACACACACATATATATATCACAATTTCTTTACCCACTTATTCATTGAAGGACAGTTATGTGGTTTCCATATCTTAACTATAGGAAATAATACTACAATATAATATGAGAATGCAGATATCTCTACATGGTACTGATTTAATTTATTTTGGTTATATACCCACAAAAGAGATTGCTAGGTCTGATGATTGTTTTATTTTTTCATTTTCTGAAGAACCTCTATACTGTTTTCTATAGTGGCTGTACCAAGCTATATTCCCACTAACAGTGTACAAGAGTTCCCTTTTCTCCACACCCTTGCCTTATAATGATAAATCCATTGTAAGTTGAAAATGTCCTTGGCAACACGTGTTATTGCTTGTCTTTTTGATATTAGCTATTCTCTTGCTATTTTTTTACATCACAATCTACACTAAAGCCAAATCTGGCACCTTTTAATTCCTAAAACGTATCATATTCTCTCTTCAATAGAGATCTCTACACACATTCTTCATACTACCTGAAATGCTCTCTCTGACCATTCTTCATCTAGCTAGCTTCTTTTTATCCTTTAGCTTTCACCTTAAGCATCCCTTTCTCAAGGATACATTAATGTACTCTGCACTAGGCTAAGCCCCTTGGCTGTGTGCTCCCCTAGCATCCTGTCATTCCCCTAGCATTCTGATCATGATATATTATTGAAATGTGTTTGTTTATTGTATCTACAATAAATTACAAGCTCTGTGAGGTCACTGTAAATGTCTTGTTTATTGCTATATCCCTAATGCCTAGCAAAGTGCTTAGCACATGGGAGGTGCTGAATGAGCAACTGAATGAGTGGTAGAATTACATTATTCCCCAGAAACAGCCCAGTGTGAATTTTACTGTTCATTCACCCAATAAGAATTCCTGATGAACAATAACTGTGCATACATCATTATGAGTTGATTGCGCAGAGAGGCAGATTCGTGATCACGCAGCATTGTTAGATATGATTCGCGGTAGCATGGGCATATATTTTTCCCCTAAGCAGTTTCTGCAGTGCCTTGGAACCCAAAGATAAAAGGGCTCAAGAGAAAAGTTCACACAATTGAGAATGAAATTCATTTAACATCTAATGTTCCATAAAGCCCCACGCATGTTGTGCAGAATGATTATTTCAGCTAAACCCTCTAAAATTTCAGGACATATTCTGAGGAATATTTTCAGATGGGTCTTTAAACACATTGCGAAAAGCTGAGAGAGTAGAGCAAGGAAAGCAGGTGCTGCACGTTGCTGCCTTTATCTTCCTGCACAGGAGTAAATGCTTTCCTAGAAATGTCGAAGTTAGGAAAAAGGCTGAGTAGCCTATTTCTTTTTTGATTAAAAGAACATTAGGGTGTTTTCTGGGTACTTATTCCATACACGAACTCAAGATTTCTAACTATGTCAGAATCAGTGAGGTTTGGGAAAAACATTGCTTCCTTTCTATTCATGTAAATTCAGTTTCATGTAACTTAGACAAAAACCCCTGTGAGTTTTTGTTTCAGGTTTTAGAATGTAAGAAGGGACTTTTCTGCTTTCCACTTCAGAAACACTTTTAAGCATTTATAAAACTCTTCATAACTTTGGTACAAATGAAGGATGTATTGTGAAGTGCTTTGGGGAAGAATATCACTGTCATTGTCATTCATCCACAATGTAAAAAAGAAATTCTAATCACAGCTGGAGTCTTTACCAAATTCTGAATTTCCATAAATCTGGCTGTATACATTTTATTCTGGATGAATATGCCTGGAAAGTTTGCCACCTACTTTATTCCTTCCCTCACATAACGAAATTTCCCAAAGCTTTATGATTTTATTTTTTAGGCACTAGGAAAACCAGCTGTTTAATTTAATAGCTACATTCTATCAAATTAGGGGTGGATAAAGTAGCCAAAGATCATATCAAGCAAAAAATGTTACTTAATATCATTTTTACCCATTTGGGGTGTTTCACAAAATCAATGTTATTCTTAGAAGCTGAAAGAATAGAATTAAGTCCAATGCCTTAGTGTCTGTGGCCTACCTGGCTAGAACAAAGAGGACATATAATTTAGTAAAAAGGCAGAAGTAAGAATTACTCAGTTGACTTCTTGGTAATTTGCAAAAGCAGATGAAAGCTGATTTGGGGCAATCTCTTTCCATAATGAATATTAAACTGGCCCTACTTTGGGACAATGGCAAACAATTGTTTTTCTTTATGTTGCAAGACTTGGAGGTCAGCCACAGACACACCATTCACAATAAACTTATAATAATGCTTTTGTTCTCAAGAAACAATGCTTTGACTTGTACTCTTGTGATTATGCATCATCACCTTTACCTATGTGAGTTAAGATAAATGTCTAAATTATTGCAGGAGTGAATAGCAAGCAGTAGGAGAGAATAGAGAATGAAGAGTAAAAGAAAGAGGGAAGAAAGGTGAAAACACTGAAAAGAGGAGTAAAGGATGGGACAGAGAGAGAAATTAATGGTCACTCCATATACCTCACTCCATCTTAACATTATTACTACCTCCAAGCAGCCTTTCTCAACTGTTCCAGCTCTCCTTGATCTAATTGTCCACTGAACTTTCATTGCTAATATCACTAACATTTCCTCTTAAATTGATACGCATATGGCATATTTTAACATTTTTCTCTCCCTGTAATGATACTTTAATCTCTTTGAGAGAAATTACCACCTTAAGTCCCCCCATGCTGCCAGTGATATGCTGGACATATAGAAAGAGTTTAGTAAATGCCTATTGAATTGAACTAGTATTCTATTGCCATTGTATAACTTCTACAGCTATGACACTGCCATTCTTGTTTTTTGGAAAACAGGCGGCAGATGATTAATTTGACCAAAATTACAGTTACAAAGTTTCCATATTAGTGCTATTATCAAGTATGTAGACCTAGTCAGATTTTCCTAATTTCACAAATGATGTCTGTTCTCATACACATATTCTCTCACTCTTCCTCTGAAAAAAATAGAGGAATCTTATTTAACTTGGGGGTAATAAAAATAGACCTATCCAAATATCAATTACGTAATTGTTAACTCACATGGAAGTTCAAATGGAATATCATTTTTGAATAAAAATAGAGAAAAGCACCTGGAAAATAATGTATCCTTAACTGGCATGATGAAAAAAAGATATGTATCATTTAATTTGTTATTAGAACAATGGAAAATATAGGTATTTAAAAGACTTTTATGGATTTTGTAAATGTGCTAAACCTTGATGCAGGACTAAATCAGCTGCTATCATGCATGAATTTTATTTTCTTATTTTCATTTCAATGAGTAATTCCCATTGAGTAGTAAGTAGTGGAATCATAAACAGAGGTCATTCAGCATTTTCAACAAATGTGTCTTGATATAAGAGACTTCTGAACACATTGGCATGGAGAGTTATTGTTTCTGATAACTACTAATATATGTTTTTCTAGTTATCAAAAATATCTATGTATATGCATGGAGCACGACAGCTTTAAAGAAGAGGCTAGTGCACAATAATAACTTCCAAGGTGTATAAAAAGAGCTTCTATAATCTATCTTCTTTTGTTTATTTTAAAGATAAACTTGTATTCTTTTTGCTCTCTAAGATGAACGAAGATACCATGTGCCAATTGAGTTTTATAACAAATTTCTATTACTCTATGAGCTTAAAATACATCATCAGAAAGAGATGAAATTATCAATTCTACTTACAATCTTGTAACAATTTTGCTATACTTAAACAAAAATGGGGGGGGGGAAGAAATACAAGTAAATTCTTTATAGCCAAAACAAAATGTATATTTAGTTAAATGACCCAAGTAGCAGACAACAAAGCAAACCTGTTTTGATTGAAAAACAGTTCAGACAATTCAGAAAAGGTACTACAGATGCTCCTCAACTTACAATGGCATTACATCCTGATAAACCCATTGTAAGTTGAAAATGTCCTAAGGTGAAACAGCACAGAATACACCTAGTCTACCGAACATCATAGCATCATAGCTTAGCCTGGCCTACGTTAAACGTACTCAAAACACCTACATTAACCTACAGTTGGAGAAAATAATCTGGCAACGCAGTATGCTGTAGAGTATTGGTTGTTGACTCTTGTGTTCCCAGGGTCAACTGGGAGCTTGACTTGCTGTCACTGCCCAGCATTGCAATAGAGTATCATACAACTTTCTGCTGTGTGTGTATCACTTTCACACCATTGTAAAGTCAAAAAATTGTAAGTCAAATTTTCATCAGTCAGGGACCATGTGTAGTTTGCTTTAAATTTATCCAGTAAGCATTATGTCAAGTAACAATAATTGAATCTCACTATATCCCTGGTACTATGGCAGGTGCCAGGAAAACAAAAAGGAATATGATACCCAATCATCTCCTTCTCTAGCAGAAAAGAAATGTTTAAACAAAATTTTCAGTACAATATTATAAGTCATACAGACAAATTTCATTTCTGGCAACAAAGCAGATTATATGACTTTAAATCTCTCCCTCTACAAAACACCCGAATGTGGTTCATAAAATATAACAAAGAGAACTTCACAGAATTTGTTAAAGACATTTTATCTTCAGATTGAAGTGAATGCCAGGTTTCAGTCAGAATTTAGATTGGGGGGCTCATAGTAAAGCAAAAGAAAATTAGAGGCAAAGATATTTAAAAGCAGCTAATAAGAAAAGGCATATTAATTTCAGAGTAATGTCAATTGGACTAATAGCAGATTTTTGAGCAGCAAGAATAGAATCCAGAAGACAGGAATATAATGACCTGAAGTGCTAAGAGCAAATAAATACTAACCTAGAATTTTATATCTAGCTAAATCAACATTTAAGAATGAGGGGTTAAAAAAGACGTGTTCTGACAAATGAAAACAATAAACAGTGAGTAAAGAAATAAGCAAATGTAGATAAATCTAAAGAAACAATGTCAGCCTAAAAGGGAAGAAAAATAATAATGACTAATTCGACGGAATATAAAAGCAAAGTGGAACTAAAATATTGACAATGATACAAAATATGTGAAACAATTGATCTAAGTTAAAGCAGTCTAAGGACCTTGTAATGTTCAAGAGAGAAGAAATACTAGTTAATATTTCACCGTGTTGACTGAAATATGCATACTTAATGTTAATTAGTAAAAATAAATAAACTACAAATATATAAATTCCAAACCAGTAGTAGAAAAAAAAAGGAATACATTAAATGTCTTCCATTAAGTGCTTGAAACATGACAAGAATAATACTAAGTAATACTACCTTAACTCTAAGTAAGTCAAAGCTTTCAAAGAGAAGGTAGAATTTGAGCTGAGGCTTAAAGGAAAAGTAAGTGTGCATCTAAAATATGAAAAGCTGGATTAAAGAGAAATCTGTGAAAGGATACAGTATACTTAGAGATAGTGATTAAAGTAAGTCTAAGATACTCAGGGACAAGGCTGGAGGGAAGGGAACAGGGGTTAGGATATGAGTCAAGACAAAGATGTAAGGTCAAGGACTAAACATGAAGACTTTGTTAATACTAATGAGTTTCATATTTATCCTCCAGAAAAAAAAAGGCTCTATGTAATTTTTTACTATGACTTCTATTAGTCAAAGTTCTTCAGAGAAATAGAACCAGTAGGATATTTATAAATCCTGTCAGATATATATGTGTGTGTGTGTGTGTGTGTGTGTATGAGACAGGATTTATAAATATCCTACTGGTTATATATACACATATATATCTGACAGGATTTATAATGGGAATCCATTATATATATGATATATATCTCATATATATACATATCATATAGATACATACATATATATGTGTGTATATATATGACAGGATTTATAATGGATTTATATATATATAATCCATCCATATATATATGTATGTGTATATATGACAGGATTTATAATGGGAATTGGCTTACATAATTACAGAAGCAAAGGAGTCTCACAGTCTGCCATCTGCAAGCTGGAGAAACTGGAGAGCTAGTATTGCAATTCAGTCTGAGGGGAACCAATGCTGTAACTCTCAGTCCAAGGCCAAAGACCTGAGAATGGGGGCAGGGTGGAGTTGGGGGCACTGGTGTAAATCCCTGAGTCCAAAGGTCTAAGAACCTGAAGTTCTGATGTCTGATGGCAGGATAATATAGATGCCCCAGCATAAGAGAGAGAGAGCAAATTCTCCCTCCCTCCATCTTTTTGTTTTATCTGGGCTCTTAACAGATTGGATAATGCCCATCTACACACCGAGAAATAATGTTTTATCAGCTATCTAAGTAATACTTAGTCAGGTTGACACATAAAATTAACCATCACACCATCTGAAAAATATTTTGAACATATACCCTCAATAACCACGTATATATTATTTATTTCCAAATTATTCACATGCTCTACTCTACTAAACATTATGTACATTAAAATTCATAAAAATAGAAATTAACAAGAACAAGAAAAAATGAAATTATGTAATGATATCAATGATGTTATTAATACAATCATTATTACCATTTTAAATATTCTAGATGCTTTTGGTTTTTTTGTTTGTTTTTTGGGGATGTTGGGGGTGTGAAGGGATTAAAGATAGGGTCTGACTCTGTTGTTCAGGCTGGCATGCAGTGACACAATCATGACTCACTGCAGCCTCGAACTCTTGGACTCAAGGGATCCTGCCACCTTAATCTCCCAAGTAGCTGGGACTACAGGTGTGTGCCACCATGCCCTGCTAATACTTTTTATTTTTTATAGAGTCAGGTTATTGCTATACTGCCCAGGCTGGTCTTGAACTCCTGTCCTCAAGCAATCCTCCTGCTTTGACCTCCCAAAGTGCTGGGATTCCAGGCATGATCCACTGTGCCAGGCCTAGATGCTTAGTTTTTAACTGTCTTGGTCATTATAAGCTGCTATGTCAAGGCACAATATATGCTGAAGTCAAGTTGTTTATAACAGCAGATGCAAATCCACATTTCAAATATTCTTAGTGACTGTACTAAAAGATTTTAGATGACTTATTTTCTGATTTTAGTTATTAGTGTCTCTATAACTTAATATTGTTTATATACATATTTCATATAGTTTGCTAGATTGTTTTGTGTAAGTTTGTACTAAGAGTAGAATTGTAACCTCTGCCATGTTCTGCTTATTAATTTAAGCTTGCATTATTAGTACTGTCTTAAATCTAATATTTTTTCCAGAAATGTTGATACTTTTCTATTTTGTGAAGTTAAATTTCTTTAAAATTAGATATTATTCATAAATTTACTTAACTGGACACAGGTGAACTGAAACATACCATGATATGTTAAAAGCAACAAAGAACTAAGGACACTTCAGGCAACTATAAATAGTGATGTATTCATACAAAATAATGCTATGTTGCAGTAAAAATAAATATATTAGAAGTACAGATATTAATATAGATAAAAATCAAAAGTATAATATTAAGCAAAACCAATTCGCACCAGCATACATATGATATAACATTTCCAAGGGAAAAGTAAAAAGGACTTTGTCTTGAAGTTTAGGTACCAGAATGGCCACAACGGGTAGAGTACCAAGTGGGCTCGTGGGGTCCTTGATTTTAGGACTTGACCTTTGGAAAGCATTTCTGGACCAGCCCTGGGTCACAAGGGACCCCACTGCCCTGAAGGGTGAGTCCCAGGCCAGGCAGCATTCGCCACAGGGTGACTTAAAGAGACCTTGGGCTTTAAGGAAACATCTGCAGTAGTCTGACAGTACTATTGGTGGCCCGGGATGGCAGTGGCTACAGGGTGAGGCTCCTTTGCCTTTGGCAAAGGGAGGGGAAAGTGGGAAGAACTGCATCATGTGGTTTGAGTGCCGGTTGATATTCAAAATGGCAATGGCTAGAATTTTCCAGAAATAATTTTTTGAAAAGAATTATCAAATTGAAGTTGCCACATACCAAGCAGGATTTAAATAATGAGCAGCAACAACATTAATAATAGTAATTATTATTATTATTATTATTAAATAAATATAGTGAAATTTCAAAACATTAAATGAAATAAAAGGAAAAATCAACTCATATAAAGGGTCAGAGGAACAGATTATCTGTGAAGTAATTAGAATGACAGAAGACCTTTTGGCAGCAATAATAGGGGCCAGAAGCTAGTGGAATTATATCTTCAGAATTCTGAGGGTAAATAACTGTCAATCTACAATGTCACATCCACCTAAGCTATCATTCAAAAGTGAGAATTAAACAGTCATTTTAAAACAAATACTCAGTTTATCACATATAAATCCTTGCAGAAAGAGCTATTAACAAATATACTTCAGCAAAAAATGTAATTGAACTTACAAGAGTGTGTGATGCAGTAATAAAAGCATGTACTCCTGAACATATATTAGGCCACCAAAAAGTTTTTATAAATATCAAAGAATCTATGGAAAAAAGATTAAGTTTCTTAAATTATTAATAATGAAAATATAACCAAATCAACCTATTACCTTCAGCAAAATAGAGGAAAAATTCCAAATTATTCATGTGTCAAGGAAGAAATGATAAAAACATAAAAATATTTGTCAGTGAATTTCATTAAAAACAAAATGTAGGAAAATGTGAATGTATCTATGACAGAAATTACAAAGAAATACACAGCTTCAAATTTACGTATTAGAAAAAATTGTACAAAATTAATGAGCTTTTTTAGTTTTGTTGCATATATGTATGCACTTAAGTGACATATTCATTAGTTTTGTTTTCAGCCATATACAAATTGTATCTGACTGTGTATAGTAAAAAAGATAACAATAAAAACAAAAATCAAGTGAATATGCTAGGGATGTGTACTAACCATGTTCTCTAGTTTTTGTATTTGACGTTTGACATATTAGGGTCTTTTTAAAAATTATACTTTAAGTTCTAGGCTACACGTGCACAATGTGCAGGTTTGTTACACATGTAAACATGTGCCATGTTGGTGTGCTGCACTCATTAACTTGTCATTTACATTAGGTTTATCTCCTAATGTTATCACGCTACCCTCCCCCTACCCCATGACAGGCCCCGGTGTGTGATGTTCCCCATCCTGTATCCAAGCGTTCTCATTGTTCGATTCCCACCTATGAGTGAGAATATGCGGTGTTTGGTTTTCTGTCCTTGTGATAGTTTGCTGAGAATGATGATTTCCAGTTTCATCCATCTCCCTACAAAGAACAAGAACTCATCCTTTTTTATGGCTGCATAGTATTCCATGGTGTATAT
>NW_012102798.1:1258249-1259532 GCF_000951045.1 Mandrillus leucophaeus
TGGTGTATAGGAATGCTTGTGATTTATGCACATTGATTTTGTATCCTGAGACTTTGCTGAAGTTGCTTATCTGCTTAAGGAGATTTTGGGCTGAGATGATGGGGTTTTCTAAATATACAATCAGGTCCTCTGCAAACAGGAACAATTTGACTTCCTCTTTTCCTAATTGAATGCCCTTTATTTCTTTCTCCTGCCTGACTGCCCTGGCCAGAACTTGCAATACGATGTTGAATAGGAGTGATGAGAGAGGGCATCCCTGTCTTGTGCCGGTTTTCAAAAGGAACACTTCCAGTTTTTGCCCACTCAGTATGATATTGGTTGTGGGTTTGTCATAAATAGCTCTTATTATTTTGAGTTACGTTCCATCAATATCAAGTTTATTGAGAGTTTTTAGCATGAAGGGCTGTTGAATTTTGTCAAAGGCCTTTTCTGCATCTATTGAGATAATCACGTGGTTTTTGTCTTTGGTTCTGTTTATATGATGGATTATATTTATTGATTTGCATATGTTGAACCAGCCTTACATCCCAGGGATGAAGCCTACTTGATCATGGTGGATAAGCTTTTTGATGTGCTGCTGGATTCGGTTTGCCAGTATTTTATTGATGATTTTTGCATCGATGTTCATCAGAGATATTGGTCTAAAATTCTCCTTTTTTGTTTTGTCTCTGCCAGGCTTTGGTATCAGGATGATGCTGGCATCATAAAATGGGTTAGGGAGGATTCCCTCTTTTTCTATTGTTTGGAATAGTTTCAGAAGGAATGGTACCAGCTTCTCTTTCTACCTCTGGTAGAATTCGGCTGTGAATCCTTCTGGTCCTGGACTTTTTTTGGTTGGTAGGCTATTAATTATTGCCACAATTTCAGAGTCTGTTATTGGTCTCTTCAGGGATTCGACTTCTTCCTGGTTTAGTCTTGGGAGGGTGTATGTGTCCAGGTGTTTATCCATTTCTTCTAGGTTTTCTAGTTTGTTTGCATGGAGGTGTTTATAGTCTTCTCTGCTGGTAGTTTGTATTTCTGTGGTATTGGTGGTGATATCCCCTTTATCATTTTTTATTGCATCTATTTGATTCTTCTCTCTTTTCTTCTTTATTAGTCTTGCTAGCAGTCTATCAGTTTTGTTGATCTTTTCATAAAACCAGCTCCTGGATTCACTGATTTTTATGGAAGGGATTTTTGTGTCTCTGTCTCCTTCAGTTCTGCTCTGATCTTAGTTATTTCTTGCCTTCTGCTAGCTTTTGAATGTGTTTGCTCTTGCTTCTCTAGTTCTTTTAATTGTGATG
>NW_012102798.1:1260532-1308129 GCF_000951045.1 Mandrillus leucophaeus
TCATTATGATGTTAGCTGGTTATTTTGCTTGTTAGTTCATGCAGTTTCTTCCTAGCATCAATGGTCTTTACAATTTAGCATGTTTTTGCAGTGGCTGGTACCAGTTGTTCCTTTCCATGTTTAGTGCTTCCTTCAGGAGCTCTTGTAAGGCAGGCCTAGTGGTGACAAAATCTCTCAGCATTTGTTTGTATGTGAAGGATTTTGTTTCTCTGTCACTTATGAAGCTTAGTTTGGTTGGATATGAAATTCTGGGTTGAAAATTCTTTTCTTTAAATTAGGGCCTTGATAACTAAAGAGGGACTGCCCCTCCAAGGGTTAGCAGAGTCTTAAAGATAACAAGCAACTCTCCAGTAAGTGTGCTTTTCATACACAATCTAACCAGTTCAGAGCCTTGCCATCCACCTACCTGCTTTATCTAACTTTTACATTCATGAGACACTAACCTTCTGCCCTAATTGCTATAGGGTCAGACATCAGATAACTAGGGGCAGCCTCTACGTCCTGCAGTACACTGAAATTGTTGAAATGAACCAGTCCTAAATTTGGTCAATCCACTGATACTGCCTCAGCTATTCATTCTTGAGAAAACCACAGTGAAGGCTCTCCAGAAATTTTGCTCACTCTTCCTGCAACTGACCTGAGTATTCTCTGTAATGTAGCTCTGCAAGGTATAGCATTTTCACCTCCTCTTGGGAACCGTGAGTAATTAACTCTCATTTAAATGGCAATTGTTTCCTGATCTATTGGCTTCACTATACCTGAGTGAAACTGAAATTCCAGGTACATTTTTTAAAATAATAAACTTTTAGCCGAGAGCAGTGGCTCACACCTGTAATCCCAGCACTTTGGAAGGCGAAGGTGGTTGGATCACTTGAGGTCAGGATTTCGAGATCAGCCTGCCAACGTGGCGAAACCCCATCTCTACTAAAAATTAAAAAAACAAAAACAAAAACAAAAAATAAAAATAAAAAGCTAGGCATGGTGGTGTGCACCTGTAACCACAGCTACTGGGGAGGCTGAGGTACAAGAATAATTTGAACTCAGGAAGCAGAGGCTGCACTGAGCCAAGATCACATCACTACACTCCAGCCTAGGTGACACAACTAGACTCTGTCTCAAAAAACAAAAGAAAACCAAAAGAAAAAACTTCGACTTTTATTGAACATTAATGGTTATGTTCTATTTATTTTTTTGGATAGTGTACCCACAGATGTTTATTTTATTATGATGATTCATAATTTACTTATGCATTTCAGATATTCTTATACCTGAGATATATTCTTCAAAAATATATATTTGAATATGTATATGTAAATATATCCAATATAACAAAAATATAATATTGATGAACTAACCATTCAACTTGATAGTTTTTACAAGAAAAATAAACACAAATAAGAGAAGTAAATAATAACAAATAAATGCTGAAATTAATTAAATAGAAAAGCAAGGAAATCATCAAAAAGATCAACAAAACTAAAAGTTGCTTCATTAAAAAAACTATTAGTCCAAATGCAGTGACTCATGCCTGTAATACCAGCACTTCGGGAGGCCAAGGTGGGAGGATCACTTGAGGTCAGAAGTTTGAAACCAGCCTGGCCAACATGGTGAAACCTCGTCTCTACTAAAAATACAAAAATAAGCTGGGTATGGTGGTGCACACCTGTAACTCCAGGTACTCGGGAGTCTGAGGCACAAGAATCACTTGAACCCAGGAGGCAGAGGTTGCAGAGAGCCAAGATTATGCCACTGTACTCCAGCCTGGGCAACAGAGCAAGACTCTGTGTCAAAAGAAAAAAAAGAAAAAAAACAACAGACAAACTTCCAGCAAGAATTACTAAGACTAAAAGAAAAGCAAAAATAAGCATTTCATTAAAAATGAAAAGAACATTAGAATATACCATAGAAAGTTTACAAGCCATATAAAAATTCTAATAACTTTATACCAATATATTTGAAAACAAATGAAAATGACAATGTATTAGATAAACATTACTTGCAAAACAGAAAAAGACCCATAGATAACCTGAATAGATATGTAATTATTTTTAAAAACTGAATAATAAATCAAAAATCTATTACACCCACCCCCAACACACACACAAAGGTAACAGGCCCATACAATTTTTCAGGAAAGTCCACCAAACTAATAGATAATCCCTAGATTAGTCACTGTGTTCCGGATAATAGAAAAGAAGAAAAATCTGTGCATCGCAAAGTTGATATCCACCTGGAAATATCTAAGTAGATAGATTAGATAAATAGATGGGTGCTTAGCTATAAATAGACACATAGCTACATAGATAGATATAGATAGATATCAAGTATAATATATCTCAAAATACAAGCATGATAAGTATTAGAAAATCTAATGTAAATTATCTTATTAACAGACTAAAGGAACAAAAAATGGTCATTTCAATAGATGCAGAGATGCAATTCATTAAATTCAACATCAATTCTTGACAAAATGTACATGCAAATTAGAAATCAATGAAGTTTTTTAAGTGTAGAAGATGTATCTAACAAAATATAATGTAAACATTGTGCTTAATCACACATTCTTTTTTCAGATATGGAGAGTGGGAACTCTAAAGTCCTGCCATAGGATACATAAGCTGGTACACACCTTTAAAGATAAGCTTGAACATATCTTGTAAAGCTAAATATGTGAGTAATTTATCCAACAATTAGTTTCTGGTTTTATTACCAAGAGAAACTTATGCACTTGGTCACATGAAAATAACATGTACAAGAATATTTATTTCAGCACTGATTACATTAAGAAAAAATCAGAAACTAACTCTTTCAGACAGAGAATAGATAATTAAAATCTTATTTAGTCATACAGTAAATTACTAGAGCATAGTAAAAGTTAATGAGCCATAGATACTTGGATCAACCAAATGCATTCCCAAAACAAAATTAAGTTACAAGAGAAAATGGCAAAAATTGTTTCTACAACAGGTCATTTAATTTGAATGTATACGAAGTAATACCATATATTGATATGGCTATATTATAAAATTTAAAACAAACAAAAATTCAGAGAAAGACACACACCAACCTCAGCCTAGTAAGTACCTTAATGGAAAGAGAGAAGTTTATGTAGATAATGAATAGATTTTGTTGTATCTGCCAAGCATGTATCACCAGCTCTAATCTTACCTCTGCATGCTAGATTCATATATCTAACTGCTTAACATATGTATCCAGTTGATTGTCTAATAGCAACATAAATATAATAGTGCAAAACAGAACATTTGAGCCACATCCACAATTTGTAACTCCTATAGTGGTTCTCATGTTACTATATGGGACCACCATTCTCTCAGTCTCTCATACCAAAATCCTTGGCAATAACATTTCCTTGTCTCTTTCTCTCATATTTCCCATACAGTGCACCTGAAAATCCAATCCATTTTACCTCTGAAATTGGTGCTGCATACAACCACCCTTTACCAAGAGGATTTTCTGATAAACTAGATGAGGAAGTGAGAGAAAGAGAGAAAACATGTAGGACCCCAAGATTTTTGGCCCAGACAATTGAAATAATGGATTTGCCATTAATTGAAAGGCCATTGATTGAGATGTCATTAATTGACATGAATTCCCATTAATTATTCTGTGGAAGAAACCGTTTTGACCAGACTGAGGGGCAAATTTAATGAAAAAAAAGATCCCTGAAAACACAGGAGGTAATGTGGTACTAAAGAAATTAGCCTTGAGAAAGAAGGAAATCTTTGCTCTGAGCAGGAAGGAAAAGGTTAAGATGCATGAAAGTATGGAAATAAAATTAAGATCATAAAGAGAAGTTGGAGACTTTCCAAAGATAGCTTCTCCTTTGGGAGGCAAGAAGGAATACATGATACAGGAATGTGGGAGATAGTCATAGAGGTTTCAAACAGCCACATAGGGCATCATTGGGTTGACCAGGTATGAGTCCAGTGATCACCAAGCAATGTTGAAGGCCTAACAGAGTCTAGAAACCACAAATCTGCAGAAGAGTTTAACGTTTTTATCCAAAAATGAAGGCTGGAAAGTCTTGAAGGTTGGAATCTAAAAAGGAGACTTGCCGAACATGGTGGCTCACGCCTGTAATTCCAGCACTTTGGGAGGCTAAGGCAGGAAGATCACCTGAGGTCAGGAGTTTGAGACCAGCTTGGCCAACATGGCAAAACTCCATCTCTACAAAAATACAAAAATTAGCTGGGCGTGTTGTCACATGCCTCTAATCCCAGCTACTTGGGAGGCTGAGGTAGGAGAATCCTTTGAACCCAGGAGGCGGAGGTTGCAGTGAGCCGAGATTGCACCACTGCACTCCAGCCTGGGTGACAGAACAAGACTCTGTCTCGAAAAAAAAAAAAAAAAAAGATAAAAAATAAAAAGGAGACTTACTGGCCAGTAAGTTAATTCTTAAAATTGTATAAATGTGACTACCGGGCCAATAAGACTTTTTTCTCCTTCCACATTACCAGACAGTAGTAGGTGTAGGTAGATTAAAGAACTACCAATGCTATATGAGTTTAGCAGTCGCAGAAAACCCCTCTGATCTAGAAGAGCATCATCCACCTGGTGCGGCAGACTCCTACACTTCTATCAGGAGAAATTCATATCAACAGATTAAGTCATATATTTCTTAGAAATTCTTTTATCCTTTCTCAAAAAAGAAAAAGAAAACGTAGCCATCGCTAGAAGCTTGGAATGAATTTACTTATCACATTTCTTTATCTTGGTACTACAGTCTAAAGGTTAACTTTACTATGGAGTGAGTATGGCACAGAGGACATTCTTCCTTTCTTCCACAGGTTTGCCTAGGACCAACAATGTAGCCATAAAACTTCAAGAATTGCCATTATTCACGTAAATCTCAAAGCAACAAGCCTCCCTATCAGCCCTTTCTTGCTTTGCTATACAGATTTGTTTTTGTGTAGAATATTAGGAAGTTATGAAATCTTTCCTGTAAAGATCAGATACATGTCATTTCCATCTGAAGTTTTCAGGACTCTGCAAACCACACAAAGAGGAAAGGTTTCTATATCAGTTAATAGTTCTATGCCTTACATAACAGAAAATCCAAATAACACTCTTAAACACTTAAATTTCCTTTTCTCATGTAACTAGAATTCTGGAGGTAGCTAAAGACTGTCGTGGCAGCTTTACGATATAATTAGGGAAACAGACTTCCTTCTTTGTGCTCATAGGATGGTTGCAGGAAGAGGGAAAAGAGAAAGCGGGAAAAAGCACATGCCAGTTGAGTTTTGTCTCTTTTAATCAAGAAACCAATTTTTCGGGGAGCCCCAACCAATAAAATGTCATATGTATCTCCTTGACCAGAACTGGATCACACAGCCAATTATAACTGCAAAAGAACCCAGGAAGTCAAGCTGTTTTAACTTTACCATCCTGAATTTAGTAGGAATTCTGTGGCTAAGAAAGAAAAAAAATGAATAATGAGTAAATAATTAGCAGTATTTTCCACAGGTAACCTGAAGGCTATTTAAAAAGCCAAAAGGTGAGGGAAGAAAAGAGAAAGCTCTGGAGAATATACTCCGAAAATTTAAGGGCAGCTACATCTGGGGATGAGGAAATGGGTTCAGAAAATTTTATAAATTAATATATTGTTTTAGCTTATTACAAGGATAAATAACATTGAATTTTTTTAAGTTAGACTGTAAAAACAAGCTCATAAAATCATGAAAACAACAAAAACAAAAGCCTAGGCTTTTGTTTGTGATTGTGCTGGTGCAGCTAACTAACATTCTCTGAGCCAGGCATGTCAAACGTTGTGAACTTACCTAGACTTTATCTCACTTAAACCGACTGGTATATCTGACGTGATGTAGAATCTTTGGCCAGCTACTGACCCTGCCCCCAGATTTGGGGGAGCACAGACATGTTTTACAAGTTCACAATGACAAAGATTCATAATTTGGTTCCTTTCCGTTCAACTCTGGTTCTGGGCCACACATACCTTCATGTTACTTGCTTTCTACTAAGGAAATTGACTTATTGGCAACAGAGCAGGCCCCAGTTGAGCAGCTGTATCATTTTTCAATACCATTACTTTACCCTCACTCCCATACTTACACACTGCTTTACAACTCTAGTGCTCTTTCCCATTCAATATCTTATCTGAATCTACAACATCGCATCAAATAACGAGGGAGGTGGTACTCAGAGAGATCAAGCAATTTTCCTATCATCGAATTTATAAGTTACAGAACTTGGAACAGAAGGTTAACATAACCCAGGGTCCTGAGGATGCTGACTCTTAGTTTATTTAGGTGGTATTTTTGGCTACGTTTTTAAGAAAAGTAAACTTAGTTAAAGCACACTTACTGAGCTACCTTTCTCTTAACGGATAGTTTCTGTGGCTTCTGTGATCTAGAGTTTTAACGTACGTCATAAACATAGAAAAAGCAAAAAATTAAGAATAATGTCATTAGTTGCCCCCTCTTTTAAAATTCCTCATTTTCCTTAACAAGATGCCTCATTGGATGCTAGAGCCTGGTGACTACCTAGACTGGTATATTTGATTAGACACTGCCTTTATTCTAATTTATATAAAAATATCCTCTAAATTTACCACATTCTCATTGGTCTTTATAGAGCTTTCAAATGACTGCAATGTCAAAAGCTCTGACTGTGGAAACCTAGCTTAAGAAAATATAGCTAAAAGGCTTTGCTTATTTATCTAACTAGTAGACCTAAAAGAAACACAAAAAATATACATAAAAATATATACACCAGCTTACAATATTCACATTTTTGCAAAAGTTTATATTCTGAAGACAGAATTTAAGAAGAGATGAGAGAAAAGGTGAATTCCTTCAAGAACATTCCGGCAAAAATAATGAAACATTTTCAGTATGCCTAACCTGAAGAGAACTAGAGAGTACTCTTGTAATTACCGAGCCATTGAGGTTTAAGGACAAGATGTTCTTTACAGGGTGGTGCTTGTATAAGTTGCAAACATCCTGACACTTATATTTTCTTCCACGCATGCAATAAATAACTTTCTATTTGAATTATTTATCAGCATGATAAAAAGGAAGCAAAAAGACACCATTAATGCTCAGATAATGGAAAATGAAAATGCATAATAAGCAATGTCTCTGGGGGACAAAAAGCAGTCTACAGGAAACAGAATTCTTACATACTTACTGAGGCTCAGTCCTGATATGTTAAAAGATACAAACTGACTGATCAAAATTGGTTTTTCCCCAGTCAAATCACATTATTTCTCCTGGAAACTGCTTTGCCAAACACCTTATTTGCAAATAATAATAATAAGCTTCTTATCTATTTCACTTAGCTTGTGAAAAGGCACAAGGTCAGCCTGTGGAATAAAATTGTATTTATCCATGTTTCTTCACTTTTTTGTAGAAATGCTACAGGAGAAATAAGATTTATGAAAAGAAAAAAGAATATGGAAGAGATTGCACAGGGATATATCCACTGGGTAACTGGAAGACTTTGTTGACATTTTAGCAAATCTAAATAGTATATTTCTAGGTTGATCAGGTTGTTTCCAAGCATGTTTTCTACTTTTCCCTATCTGCTACGTATAGAAATATTACTACTACTCTATACGATAGTCAACAGCACTTAGAGTTTGAATGGGGAAAAGACTCTCTATTTAATAAATGGTGCTGGGATAGCTGGCTAGCCATATGCAGAAGAATGAAACTGGACCAACTGCTACCTTGCACCATATACAAAAATTAACTCAATATGGGTTAAAGATTAAAACATAAGACCTGAAACTATAAGAATCCTAGAAGAAACCCTAGGAAACACCATTCTAGACCTCAGCTTTGGGAAATAATTTATGCCTAAGTCCTCAAAAGCAATTGTGACAAAACCAAAAATTGACAAATGGGATTTAATTAATAAAGAGCTTCTTCACAGCAAAAGAAACTATCACTATGGTAAACAGACAACCTGTAGAATGGGAGAAAATATTAGCAAATGATGCATCTGACAAAAGTATAATATCCTGAATCTATAAGGAACTTCAACCATTCAACAAACAAAAAACAAATAGCCCATTTAAAAAGTGGACAATGAATAGCCAAAGCAATCCTAAGCAAAAAAGAATAAATTTAGGAGCATCACATTACCCAGCTTCAAATTATACTAAAAGTTTACAGTAACCAAAACAGCATGGTGACGGTATAAAAGTAGATACATAGATCAATGGAACAGAATACAACACCAAGAAGTAAAGCCAAGTACAACCAGCTAAACTTTGACAAAGCACACAGAAACGTAAACTGCAAAAAGGACACCCTATTCAATAAATGGTGCTAGGAAAATTGGATAGCCACATGTAGAAGAATGAAACTTGATCCCCAATTTTCACCATATACAAAAATTAACTCAAGATGGATCAAAGACTTAAATCTAAGACCTGAGACCACAAAACTTCTAGAAGAAAGCCTAAAAAAACTTCCAGACATTGGCCTAGGCAGAGAATTTATAACTAAGACCCCAAAAGCAAATGGAACAAAAACAAAAATAAATACCTAAGACCTAATTAAATTAAAAAGCTTCTGCACAGCAAGAGATATAATCATCAGAGTCAACAGGCAACCTACAAAACGGGAGAAAATATTTTCAGGCTATTCATCTGACAAAGGACTACTATCTAGAATCTACAGGGAACACAAAAAAAATCAGCAAGAAGAAAAACAATCTCATTAGAAAGTGGGCAATTCACATGAATAGACAATTCTCAAATGAAGATATATAAATGGTCAAAACACATTTAAAAAAAACCTCAACATTACTAATCTGCCGGGATATGCACATTAAAACCACAATGATACTACATTACTTAAGCTAGAATGGCCATTGTTAAAAAGTCAAAAGACAATAGATGTTGACTGGGATATGGTAAAAAGAGAATGCTTATACACTACTGGTGGGAATGTAAATTTGTATAAACTCTATGGGAAACAGTATGGAGATTTCTCAAATTACTAAAAGTAGATCTACTATTTGATCTGGCAATCTGATTACTGAATATCTACCCAAAAAATAGAGATCTTTATATCAAAAATACAGCTGCATTAAATTCTTTTTGCAGTGAAATTCACAATTACAAAGTTATAGAATCAACCAAAGTGCCCGTCAACCAATAAACAGATAAAATAAATGTGGTATAAGCAAATATCATACTGAATTGGCAAAATCTGTAAGCATTCCCCTTGAAAACTGGCACAAAACAAAGTTGCCCTCTCTCACCACTCCTATTTAACGTAGTATTGGAAGTTCTGGCCAAGGCAATTAGGGAAGAGAAAGAAATAAAATGTATTCAAATAGAAAGAGAGGAAGTCAAACTCTTTTTTGCAAATGACATTGTCCTATATCGAGAAAATCCTGTTGTCTCAGCCCTAAAGTTTCTTAATCTGATAAACAACTTCAGCAAAATCTCAGGACCCAAAACCAATGCACAAGAATCACTAGTATTCCTACACGGAAACAGCAGGCAAGAGAGCCAAATCACTAATGAACTCCAATTCACAATTGCCAAAAAAAATAATAAAATACCTAGGATACAGCTAACAAGGGAAGTAAAGGGCCTCTTCAAAAAGGACTATAAACCACTGCTCAAAGAAATCAGAGATTACACCCACAAATGGAAAAACATTCCATGCTCATGGATAGGAATCAATATCGAGAAAATGGCCGTACTCCCCAAAGCAATTTATAGATTCGATGCTATTCCCGTTAAACTACCATTGACATTATTCACAGAATTAGAAAACCCTATTTTAAAATTAATATGGAACCCAAAAGGAGCCCAGATAGAAAAGAGGATCCTAAGCAAAAAGAACAAAGCTGGCGGCATCATGCTACCCAACTTCAAACTATACTACAAGACTACAGTAACCAAAATAGCATGGTACTGGTAGAGCAATGAAACAGAACAGAGAGCCCAGAAATAAAACTGCACACCTACAACCATTTGGATTTTTACAAACTTGACAAAAACAAGCAATGGGGAAAACATTCTTTATTCAGCAAAGCATGCTGGGATAACTGGCTAGCCACATGCAGAAGATTGAAACTGCACCCATTCCTCACACCATATACAAAAATCAACTCAAGATGGATTAAAGACTTAAATGTAAAACCCAAAATTGTAAAAATCCTGGAAGACAAATTAGGCAATACCTTTCAGGACATAGGCACAGGCAAGATTTTATGACAAAGACACCAAAAGCAATTGCAACAAAAGTCAAAATTGACAAATGGGATCTAATTAAACTAAAGAGCTTCTGCACAGCAAAAGTAACTACCAACGGAGTAAACAGACAACATGCAAAATAAGAGAAAATTTTTGCAATCTGTGCATTTGACAAAGGTCTATTAACCAGTATTTATAAGGAACTTAAATTTACAAGAAATAACAAACAACCCCATTAAAAAGTGGGCAAAAAACATGAACAGATGTTTCTCAAAAGAAGACATACATATGGCCAACAAACATGAAAAAAAAAAAAGCTCAACATCACTCATCATTAGAGAAATGCAAATCAAAACTGCAATGAGACACTATCTCACAACAGTTAGAATGGTTACTATTTAAAAGTCAAAAAGTAACTTATTTTGGTGAGGTTGTGTAGCTAAAGGAATGCTTTTACACTGTTGGTGAGAGTGTAAATTAGTTCAACTATTGTGGAAGATAGTGGTGTGATTCCTCAAAAACAGAGGCAGAAATACCATTTGATCCAGCAATCCCATTACTGGGTATGTACCCAAAGGAATATAAATTGTTCATTATAAGGACACATGCACATGTATGTTCAACTCAGCACTATTCACAATAGCAAACACACAGAATCAACCTAAATGTCCATTGATGATAGACTGGATAGAGAAAATGTGGTACATATACACCGTGGAATACTATGCAGCCATAAAAAGGAAAAAAGATCATGTCCTTTGCAGGGACATGAATGGAGCCAGAAGCCATTATCCTTAGCAAACTAATGCATTAATAGAAAACCAAATATTGCATGTTCTCAGCTGAATGATGAGGACACATAGAAACATGGTAGGGAACAACACACACTGGAGTCTGTTGGATGGTGTTGGTGTGGGAGGAGGGAAAGGATCAGGAAGATTAACTAGTGGATGCTGGGCTTAATACCTGAGTAATGGGATGATCTGTGCAGCAAACCACCATGGCACACATTTACCAATGTAACAAACCTGCACATCCTGCACATGTACCTCTGAACTTAAAAGCTGGAAATTTTAAAAATGAAAATGTAGTATATGTACACAGTGGAGTACTATTCAGACATAAAGAAAATGAGCTCCAGTCATTTGTAGCAACATGAATGAAGTGGAGGTCATTGAGTGACCTCAATGTGAAATAAGCCAGGCACATAAAGACAAGTATTACATTTTCTCATTTATTTGTGGGATTTAAAAATCAAAACAATTGAAATTAGGGAGATAGAAAGCTCCAACTTGGATGGACAGAGCACTGTGTGGAGGCTCACGTCATGAATTTTTACTCCATAGTGACTGCAAGAATAAATCAGGAAACACGAGAGGACCCACAGACCCCCAGAAGGAAGCAGATTGCTCTTGTAGAAACCAGGAGACACCCCAAATACTGTGAGTGCCCAAACTATCGAAGAGGGAAAGGGAGATCATCCAACCCTGAACATACACCCCCACTGGGGAAAATGAAGGCCTAGATTATGCGAGATGATTATGACCTTACCTGGAGCTGAGTCAATTTAGAGAGCTGGAATAAATAAGGGGTAGAAGAAGCAGTGGGAAAACCCCTGGACGCTTGCTGGGTCTCCTAGGAAACCATTTTTTTTCTGGGCCTCACAGGGGTCCTTTGGAAGGGTAGCCAGAGGTGCTGAGAAAAGGCCAAAGGGAGAAGGAATTCTCCAGCTAAACTTTGTAACAATTTGAACTGATCGAGAAGTCTCCTGGCCAGAATGCAGGGGAAGGCATGAATCGGGTCTGTAGACTTCACAGGCCAGAGAAGAAGGAAAGTTATATTTACTTTCACAGCTGGGAGGTGGGTAGCCTGAAGCAAGTTCTCAGCCTTGCTTGCCCACTGCCTGAAAACAGACTTGATACTGTTGGAAGGGGCACCATGGGACTGAGACCAGCCCTTTGGATTATGTGGGAGCTGGGTGAGACCTGTGACTGCTAGCTTTTCCCCACTTCTCGGACAACCTGCATGACACAGCAGAGGCAGCCATAATCCTTCTAAGAACATAACTCCATTGACCTGGGAACCTCACCCCCATCCTCTACAACAGCCACAGCAAGACCCAGCCAAAGAGAGTCTGAGCTCAGACAGGCCTAGCCCTGCCCCCAACCAATGGTTCTTCCCCAGGCACCCTGGTAACTGAAGACAAAGGGCTTGTACTCTTGAGAGTTCTAGGGCCACACCCACCATCTGTTCTTCCCCATACTATCACAGCTAAAGCTCTCTGGAAAATGCCACCTTCTGGCAGGAGGCCAACCAGCACAAAAATAGCACATTAACTCACCAAAGCTAGGAACTCTCACAGGGTCAATTTCACCCCTCTGCCACTTCCACCAGAACAGGTGTTGGTATCCACGGCTGAGAGACCCATAGGTGGTTCAAATCACAGGACTCTGTGCAGGCAACCCCCAATATCATCCTGGAGCCTGGTAGACATGCTGGGTCGCTAGATCCAGAAGAGAGATAACAATCACTACAGCTTGGATCCAGGGAAGCCACATCCATAGGAAAAGGGGGAGCATACTACATCAAGGGAATATCCTGTGGGAGAGAAGAATCTGAACAATAGCCTTCAGCCCCAGATCTTCCTTCTGACCCTACCTAAATGAGAAGGAACCAGAAAACCAACCCTGGTCAAATGACAAAACAAGGTTCTTTAACATCCCAAAAAAGTCACACTAGCTCACCAACAATAGACCCAAACCAAGAAAAATTCCCTGATTTACCTGAAAAAGAACTCAGGAGCTTAGTTATTAAGCTAATCAGGCAGGCACCAGAGAAAGGCAAAGCCCAATGTAAGGAAATCCAAAAAATGATACACGTGAAGGGAGAAATATTCAAGGAAATTAATGGCATAAATAAAAACCAATCAAAATTCCAGGAAACAATGGACACATTTATAAAAATGCAAAACACTGTGGAAAGCCTCAGCCACAGAATTGAACAACTGGAAGAAATTCAGAACTTGAAGACAAGGCCTTCACATTAATCCATTCAACAAAGATAAAGAAAAAAGAATAAGAAAATATGAACAAAGGCTCCAAGAAGACTGAGATTATATTAAATGGACAAACCTAAGAATAATTGGTGTTCCTGAAGAATAGGAGAAATCTAAAAGTTTGGAAAACATATTTAGGGGAATAATCAAGGAAAACACCCCAGTCTTGCTAGAGACCTACACATCCAAATACTAGAAGCACAAAGAACACCTGGGATATTCATCACAAAAAGATAATCACCTAGGCACATCGTCATCAGGTTATCTAAAGTTAAAATGAAGGAAATAACCTTAAGAGCTGTGAGACAAAAGCACCAGGTAACCTACAAAGGAAAACCTATCAGATTAACAACAGATTTCTCAGCAGAAACACTATAAGCTAGAAGGTATTGGGGCCCTATCTTCAGCCTCCTAAAACAAAACAATTATCAGCCAATAATTTTGTATCCAGTGAAACTAAGCTTCAAATATGAAAGAAAGATGCAGTCTTTTTCAGACTAACAAATGCTGAGGGAATTTGCCACTACCAAGCCACCACTACAAGAACTGCTAAAAGATGCTCTAAATCTTGAAACAAATCCTGCAAACACATCAAAACAGAACATCTTTAAAGCATAAATTTCACAGGACCTATAAAACAAAAATACAATTTAAAAAAAACCAAACAAACAAAAAGCAAGGTATACAGGCAATGAATAGCACAATGAATGGAATGGCACCTCACATCTCAATACTAATATTGAATGTAAATAGCCTAAATGCTGCACTTAAAAGACACAGAATTGCATAATGATTAAGAATTCGCCAACCACCTCTTTACTACCTTCAAGAGACTCACCTAACACATAATGACTCAGACAAACTTAAGGTAAAGGTGTAGAAAAAGACATTTCATGCAAATGGACACCAAAAGTGAGCAGGAGTAACTATTCTTATATCAGACAAAACAAACTTTAAAGTAACAGGATTTTAAAAAGACAAGGAGGGACATTATATAATGATAAATAGCCTTGTCCAACAAGAAAATATCACAACCTAAACATATATGCACCTAACACTGGAGATCCCAAATTTATAAAACAATTACTGATAGACCTAAGAAATGAGATCGACAGTAACACAATAATTGTAGGGGATTTCAATACTCCACTGACAGCACTAGATAGGTCATCAAGACAGAAAGTCAACAAAGAAACAATGGATTTAAACTATACCCTAGAACAAATGGACTTTACAGATATATACAGAATATTCCACCCAAAAATCAAAGAATATACGTTCTATTCAACAGAGCATAGAACTTTCTCCATGACAGACCATAGGATTGGTCACAAAACGAGCCTCAATAAATTTAAGAAAATTGAAATTATATCAAGCACTCTCTCAGATGACAGTGGAATAAAACTGAAAATCAACTCCAAAAAGAACCTCCAAAACCATGCAAATACAGGGAAATTAAACAACCAGCCCCTAAATGATCATTGGCTCAAAAATAAAATCAAGATGGAAATTTAAAAATTCTTCAAACTGAACGACAGTAGTGACACAATCTATCAAAACCTCTGGGATACAGCAAAGGCGGTGCTAAGAAGAAAGTTCATAGCCCTAAATGACTACATCAAAAAGTCTGAAAGAGCACAAACAGACAATCTAAGGTCACACCTCAAGGCACTAAAGAAACAAGAACAAACCAAACCCAAACCTAACAGAAGAAAGAAAATAACCAAGACCAGAGCAGAACTAAAAGAAATTGAAATTAAAAAAAAAAAAAAATACCAAGGATAAACAAAACAGAAACCTACTTCTTTGAAAAGATAAATACAATTGATATACCATTAGAAGAATTAACCAAGAAAAGAAAAGGGAAAATCCAAATAAGCTCAATAAGAAGCAAAACGGGAGATATTACAACTGACACCACTGAAATACAAAAGATCATTCAAGGCTACTATGAATACCTTAACACGCATAAGCTAGAAAACCTAGAAGAGATGGATAAATTCCTGTAAAAAATACAAACTTCCTAGGTTAAATCAGGAAGAATTAGATACCCTGACCAGACCAACAACAGGCAGTGAGATTGAAATAGTAATTTTAAAATTGTTAACAAGAAAAAGTCCAGGACCAGGCAAATTCACAGCAGAATTCTACCAGACATTCAAAGAATTGGTACCAATCCTAGTGATACTATTCCTTAAGATAGAGAAAGAGGGAACCCTCCCTAAGTCATTATATGAAGCCAGGACACAACCATAAAAGAAAACTAAAGTACAATATCCCTGATGAACATAGATGCTAAAATCCTTAACAAAATACTAGCTAACTGAATCCAACAACATATCGAAAAGATAATCCACCATGATCAAGTGGGTTTCATAGCAGGGATGCAGGGATGGTTTAACATATGCAAGCCAATAAATGTGATACACCACATAAACAGAATTAAAAACAAAAATCACACGATCATCTCAATAGATGCAGAAAAAGCATTTTACAAAATCTGGCATCCCTTTATGATTAAGACTCTCAGTGAAATCAGTATACAAGGGACATACCTCAATATAATAAAAGCCATCTATGACAAACCCACAGCCAATATAATACTGAATGAGGGAACGTTGAAAGCTTTCCCTCTGAGAACTGGAACAAGACAAGGATGTCCACGCTCAGCACTCCTCTTCAACATAGTACTGGAAATCATAGCCAGAGGAATCAGACAAAAGAAAAAAAAATAATAAAGAGCATCCAAATTGGTAAAGAAGAAGTCAAACTGTCACTACTTGCTGATGATATGATTGTTTACCTAGAAATTCCTAAAGACTCCCCCAGAAAGCTCCTAGAACTGGTAAAACAATTCAGCAAAGTTTCCAGATGCAAAGTTAATGTACACAAATCAGTAGCTCTTGTATACCCCAACAGTGGCCAAGCTGCGAATCAAATCAAGAACTCAACTCCTTTTACAATAGGTGCAAAAAGTAAAACAAAATACTTGGGAATATACCTTATCAAAAAGGCAAAAGACCTCTATAAGGAAAACTACAAAACACTGCTGAAGGAAATTACAGACAACAATAACAAATGAAAACACATTCCATGCTCATGGATGGGTAAAATCAATATTGTAAAAATGGCCACACTGCCAAAAGTAATCTACAAATTCAATGCAATTCCCATTAAAATACTGCCACCATTCTTCACAGAATTAGGAAAAAAAAAAATTCTAAAATTCATATGAAACCAAAAAAGAGCCCTCATAGCCAAAACAAGAATAAGCAAAAGGAACAAATCTGGAGGCATCACATTACCTGATTTCAAACTACTACAAGGCCATCGTCACCAAAACAGCATGGTACTGGTATAAAAATAGACATGTAGACCAATGAAACAGAATAGAAAACCCAGAAATAAATCCAAATACTTACAATCAACTGATCTTGGACAAAGCAAACAAAAACATAAAATGGGGAAAGGACCCCCTATTCAATGAATAGTGCTGGGTTAATTGGCAAGCCACATGTAGAAGAATAAAACTGAATCCTCATCTCTCACTTTACACAAAAATCAACCCAAGATGTATTAAGGCCTTAAATCTAAGACCTGAAACTATAAAAATTCTAAAAGACAACATTAGAAAAACTCTTCTAGACATTGGCTTATGCAAGGATTTCATGACCAAGAAACCAAAAGCAAATGCAATAAAAACAAAGATAAATTGCTGGGACCTAATTAAACCAAAGAGCTTTTGCGTGGCAAAAGGAACAGTCAGCAGAGTAAACAGACAATCCAGAGTGAAAAATTTTCACAATCTATACACCTAACAAAGGACTAATATCCAGATTCTGAAATGAACTCAAATGAATCAACAAGAAAAAAATAAACAATCCCATCAAAAAGTGGGCTAAGGGCATAAATAGACATTTCTCAAAAGAAGATATACAAATGGCCAACAAACACGAAAAAATGTTCAACATCACTAATGATCTTGAGAGTGTAAATCAAAACCACAGGGCAATACCACCTTATTCCTAAAAGAATGGCCATAATCAAAAAATTAAAACATAGTAGATGTTGGCGTGGGTGCAGTGAACAGGAAACACTTCTACACTGCTGGTGGGAATGTAAACTAGTACAACCACTATGGAAAACAGTGTGGAGATTCCTCAAAAACCTAAAAGTAGAACTACCATTTGATCCAGCAATCCCACTACTGGATATCTATCCAGAGGGAAAGACATCATTATACAAAAAAGACACTTGCACACGCATGTTTATAGCAGCACAATTTGCAATTGCAAAAAAATGGAACCAACCTAAATGCCCATCAATCAATGAGTGGAAAAAGAAACTGGGATATATATACACACACACACACACACACACACACACACGTATTTATAATGCAATACTACTCAGCTATAAAAAGGAATGAATTAATGGCATTCACAGCAACCTGGATGAGATTGGAGACTATTATTCTAGATGAAGTAACTGAGGAATGGAAAACCAAACATTGTATGTTCTCAGTCATAAGTGGGAGCTAAACTATGAGTATGCAAATGCATAAGAATGACATAAGGGGCTTTGGGGACTTAGGGGGAAAGGCTGGGAAAGGGGTAAGGGATAAAAGACTACAAATAGGGTGCAATGTATACTGCTTGGGTGATGAGCGTACCAAAATCTCACAAATCACCACTAAAGAATGTACTTACGTAACTAAACACCACCTTACCTGTTCCCCATTAACTTGTGGAAATAAAAAATTTTTAAAAATTATGGACATAAGGAGCATAAGAATGGTTACTAGAGGCTGGAAAGGTTAGTGAAAAGGTGGTGGGGAGGTGAGAATGGTTAATGGGTACAAAAAAATAGAATGAATAAGACCTAGTATTAACTAGCATAACAAGGTGATTATAGTTAATAATAACTTAATTGTACATTTTAAAATAACTGAAAGAGTACAATTGGATTGACTCTAATGTAAAGGATAAATACTTGAAGGGATGGATACCCCACTTTATATGATGTGATTATTATGTATCGCATGTCTGTATCAAAACATCTCATGTACCCCAAAAACACCTACTATGTACCCACAACATTATAATAAAATATTTAATAAAAGGAAATTAAGAAAATAATTTTATTTACAATTTTGTGAGAAAATAAAATACTTAAAAATAAATGTGAACAAGGAAGTGCATGCTGAAAATACAAAACATTGCCTGAAGGAATTAAAGACCTCAGTAAATGGAGATGCATCCCATGTTCATTGCATTCTTAAGGCCAGAATAAGTACAATGACAATCCAAAGTCACATGAGATCAAAGAAGTAAGTAATAAATAGAGAAAAATTAAATTTGTAGTGCAATACTGGGAAATAGAGATTGCATGTAGATAACATTTGGCTCCAAAAACGACAGAAAGAGTATCCTCAATTTCTAACTTTCCAGTTTTAGTCCCCATGTAGTAAAAGTATACTTTGGTTTCCTGTCCATACATATCCAGGAAATCGCCTCCTTGTGTCTTTATGTCATGGGTCACAAAGTGTCCACTCACCTGCTAAATCCAGCCCACAGATGTGTTTTGTTTAGCTTCACACCATGATGTTTTGTTTTGTTTTGCCCTCCCTCCCTCCCTCCCTCCCTCCCTTCCTTCCTTCCTTCCTTCCTTCCTTCCTTTCTTTTAGATGGAGTTTCACTCTTGTTGCCTAGGCTGGAGTGCAATGGCACGATCTCAGCTCACTGCAACCTCTGCCTCCCAGGTTCAAGCAATTCTCCTGCCTCAGCCTCCCAAGTAGCTGGGATTACAGGCATGCACCACCATACCTGGCTAATTTTGTATTTTTAGTGGAGACAGAGACGGGGTTTCTCCATGTTGAAGCTGGTCTCAAACTCTTGACCTCAGGTGATCCGCCCGCCTCGGCAGCCCAAAGTGCTGGGATTACAGGCGTAAGCCACCGTGCCTGGCCAGATTTGTTTTGTTTTCAAAATTAGATGTCCAGGCCAGGCTCAGTGGCTCACTTCTGTAATCCCAGCACTTCAGGAGGCCAAGGTGGGAGGATCCCTTGAGGCCAAGAACTCAAGATCAGTCTGCACAACATAGCAAGACCCCATGTGTACAAAAAAAAAAATGTAAAAATTAGCCAGGCATGATGGCATGCACCTGTAGTCCCAGCTACTCTGGAGGCTGAGGTTGGAGAATCACTTGAGCCCAGGAGTTTGAAGCTGCAGTGAGCCCTCCAGCCTGAGTGACAGAGTGCGACCCTGCCTCTAAACAAAACAGAAAATGAATTAAGTGTCCAACATTGAGTAATCTGGACAAATCACACAAGAATTATTATTTCTATCTTTTCTGAAAAGCTAGAATACCTACCTGGAAACAATGAACATAATATCTATGCATGGCAATGATTAACAAGCTGAGCATTGCCTGCCTGTATAGAATGTCCCCACCACTCCCCAGTGCCACACAGAAGCCAACTTATTTATTTTATCTGTCTTGCCTATTGTCATCTATAATTATAATCCCATTTTTAATATAAAAAGAGTTAAGAGGCTTTCTGTTCCTTTGAATAAAATAGGGTATCTGTGTTTTGCACCAACTCTAAGCAACCCTTTTGGCATGAGCAAACAGGAACAATAGGAGAAGCAGAGGGCAAATCTCTGTAAATGTTGGGATTACAGTCCATACAGAGGACTGGGGCCTCTGGAGAGTTCTTACTAATCCTCACAATGGTTCCTAACATACTTTATCACAAATAAAACTGTTATTTGGGGGCATTAAGGACACCTTTGACCTTCTTTACCTAATACCCTTACTTGTTGCCATAACCTTCCTTATGCTCTCTTCCTGAGTTGGGTAGATCATCATTTTTTTTACATGAGTCCATTACCTCTTTGCTAAAGCATGTTCCTTACACCTAAATCCTCTTCTATATGAAACCTCCCATACCTGGATTCTAGTTCAGGCTCTGTTACATACTAACTGAGAGTCAGTGGATAAATGACTTCCTTTCTCTGGTCCAGAGTGTCTTCACCTATAAAATAAAATCATGGGCTGGGTGCAGTGGCTCATGCCTGTAATCTCAGCACTTTGGGAGACTGAGGTGGGTGGATTACCTGAGGTCGGGAGTTTGAGACCAACCTGAGAAACATGAGAAACATGGAGAAACCCCGTCTCTACTAAAAATACAAAATTAGCTGGGCATGGTGGCACACGCCTGCATTCCCAGCTACTCGGGAGGCTGAGGCAGAAGAATCGCTTGAACCCGGGAGGCGGAGCTTGTGGTGAGCCAAGATTGTGCCATTGCACTCCAGCCTGGGTAACAGGAGGGAGACTACGCCTCAAAAAACAAATAAATAAAATAAAATAATTAGATATTAGATGATATCTAAGATTTCTAACAGATCTTAAATGTTATATTTCTATGATGATATTAACTGATTTTGGTTACTTTAACCACCCTGATAGACCCCCCTCCACCATTCTTCTTTTCTTCCTATGTTTCTCATTTATCATTTATTTCTCTATATGATCTCTATTGTCATATATATAGCATAAATATATTTCTATCACTGCTTTGTGAAATATACTTATTATGCTTTTTAAAAAACAGATCAGTTGATTTGATAATTCAAAATGTCAACTAATTACAAATATTATTTATTAAGTTTTGGCATTAAAGTATTCATTTTCCCAAAATTTTGCCTTCTTAGTTTCTAGAGTATCAGCAATTCACTGGATTTTATTTCTATATGACTTCAGACTTCAGAATTGGAGCCAACAGATGAAATTTACAAAGAGATGTATTTTTAGCCAAATAGAAATAAAACTTTTGACAACTGAATCATTCAAATGTGGCATGGGTTGCTTTATGAGGGAGTAGATTTCTCATCATTGAACGTGTTTACGCAAAGACTAAGTGACTACTTACTAGAAGGTGACATAAAAGTGATTCATGTGTACTCTACAGAGTAATCAACAAAATCTCAAGGACTCTAAAGTCCCTTCAAATGAACATTCTCAGAATCTCTTTTTTTAGGTTGATACTAAAATTAGCTTGCCTTTCCTGAGACACACACCAACTAACCAAGAAGGAAGCCTTTCCGGGGCCATATTAAGTAGAATTGAAAAAACCCATCTGTGTAAAAACTGACTGTGGACAAGTTTCAGAGTTAATACTTAAGGAATGATCATCATGATAACACACGGAGCTACCTTGGTATTCTGTCTTTGGAGTACATGCTGGAAACTTTCATATAAAGAAGACTTCCTTGGAATGAATCACATGAACATTTAAATAACTGTATTTTATTGGATAGAATCCAAGAAAGATCTGTACTATACAAAAATGGTCTCTATAACAAATAATATATTGAGATTTCCTTTATATTCTCTTATATGATAGATATACTATGTAAGTTTCAAAAAATAATAGCATGCATTGTTCACAGTGAATTTGTTTACCAACTAAGGCTCAGTGGCTCACTTGTAGTATAGTCACACAATGGAATACTCTTCATCAACAAAATGATGTAAAGGGTAAATACTTGAAGGGATGGATACCCCACATTATATGATGTGATTATTATGTATTGCATGTCTGTATCATATGTTTACCAACTAAGAAAATATTTGAGCAGGATTTCAATATAAACTGATTTTGAAGGTATCATCCAGTTGGTAAACATAAGCCAAACTCTTAAAATTCAGGAAATGAGATATACAAATATTACAGATTTGGGGGGAACACCATGTGCTTTTCATTTTTAGTATTAGTGATGACCGTGGATTGACTTACAAAGATCAGAGATAAGTGAAGTAAGAAAATAAGCTGTTCCTTTGCAACATATTTCCATTAATAATGTGTGAATAGTCACTTTGGAAAGTAAATAAAGAATTCCGTATAAATGGATGATTCAGAAAAGTTTGGGGACACAAGAAACTCCTATCAAGATGACTTCAAGGGGCCAAGGCAGGTATGTGATTTTAATTTACTTAAATGGAAACATAATCAACGAATTTTACCCTGTTTGGAAACTTAATGAACTGTATGGTATGCTGTTTAGAGAGGTACCAGGTGAACAGAAGAGTCAGCTTGGTGAAGTCCAGAAAGCCAGATATGGGCGGTGCCTACCGAAGGATTATCTAGGGCAAACAGTTTTCTACAGCACTTCCCCTGCTCTGATTCCTTACTCATTCATTTTTTTTTTTTTTTTTTTTCCAATCTGGTAATTTGGCTTGACTACAGAATCAAGAGACTACCTGTATATAGGGAAACAAGCATTCTAGCCTTCTCAGTCATTTTATTTCTCACAGTAAATAAAATTCTGGTTTACATATCCATCTCTGCTACCTTGGTTAGTGTAATCCAAGATTCCTCCACTCCTCTCCCCAACCCCCGCAGCAAAAAAAAAAAAAAAAGAAAAGAAAGAAAAAAAAAAAAGAAATAACTACTCTTTATATGCTGAGGGAGTCAAATTTCTGATGGTCAGATCCTGAACCATAATACAGTTACCATGGTAAATAGTAACTTGTGAGGTGTCTTACCATTCAACTAAGATTTCCTTTACTATATATATTATGGAAGGAAGTGATAGCAACTAAATAGGCATGGTCCTTATTTTATAAGCCTCTCATTGACATAGAATAGTTCCTAGCTACTCTTGAAAATAAGCTTAGTCCCTGATTCTTCAATGTGGAAAACATGGCATTTAACCAAATCTATTCCTGAATTCAGCCACTAATTCTATTATCAGCGCTTTCTGAAGCTTACTTTGCGTGACACACAGAAAAGGTGATTTTCTTTTAACCATGTCCGAATTATTTTGAAAAACAAAATTGGAGGAGGATGAAATAATCTTTTAAAAAAACTGCGAGAATCATCTGTATTTCCTTCATCTCTTCCAACTGCTGATACTTAATATGGAATGAAAGACAGAAAAAAAATTACCAACTAAGAGAGCAACTAGATGCACTACCTGCGAGTCTGACAACTAGTGAGACCAAGATTCTTCAGACAAAATTCTCAGGGTGGTACTTTCAGACTTCCAGATCCCCCAAAATGGGGCTGTCTTCCACTAATAGCTGAAGTAATAAATATTTTTGGCAAGTACTGTAGTGATAGTGTTATTTTATAGCCTCTCTATAGCAGATCTTTGTACATGTAACAAAATAACATCTAATCTGTTTGGAATTGAGTTATGCAGCAAACCAAATTAATCCATACAAAGCTGAAAATCAGAGGATTAAAAATGAACTGCTTCATTCTGTGAAAATGGTCCATGCACTAAAAATCATGTATTTTTCTCAAAGGACAACGCTCCAGTCTTCTATTCATAGCCTATGTCTATACAGCTCTAACAACCTCGGTTACATGCTTTACCAATTAAGAGTCTTGAATGAGGGAAGGGCTGCTTATCTAGGAAGTCATACTCTGTAAGAAGTGACATATGGCAGCACAGGAGGAGACAGAATATAGAAGTGGGAGATGGAACCACCATGTCTCTCCAGAAAGGTTGAAAAATGCTCTTGTCTTAAGCCACTTATTACTGGAGTAAACATGGATGCATGTTTAATGAAGTCCAAAGGGTACCACTACATTCCAGCATAATGCAAGCTTGATGTTAATAATGATGGCCCTGAGTCATTAAAAAAGATAAAGTCAATAAAAGAGTCTATTCTTTTCAAAGTGATGAAAAACTGAGACACATATTATTAAAATATTTGCTAACAATAATTTAAAATAACAAATTTTAAAGGACTATACACAGCACACAAGATACATTCTGCTGTCTAGAATAGCTCATTTTCACAGATTTTCTAAATGGCACATTTTACTGCAATTGTACCTCAGACTGATGGCAATCAAAGAATTCTGGAGAAGATGCTTCAAATTAAAGTAAAATATCATATTCTGTCTCTCTATACATATAAATATATTTCTGGAAGTCAGATGTTTTATGACAGAGGTTTTTCAGTGAGAGTTCCATAGATGTCTTTATCAATAAGGTAGAAGGCCGCTGTCCTGTTTTCTGTTTTATTTCCTGGGCTTCCAAGTAAGATTTTATTTGAAGAAAATGGTCTAGTGCATTTTAACAGCTTTATTGAGGGATAAGTGACAAAATATAGACTGCACATTTTGAAGAGTACAATTTGATAAGTTCTGATATATTATACATCTGTGAAACCAACAACCCATCAAAATAGTGAGCATACTCCATGACCCTTAAAACTTTATTTGTGGCACTTTACAAGCTTTCCCTCCCAACCCCTCCAAGTAATCACTGATCTTCTTTCTACCACTATAGATTAGTTTCTATTTTTTAGAATTTCATATAAATGGAATCATAAATTATGTAGTCTTTGTTTCCAGGTTTCTTGCCCTCCTCAAAATTATTTTGAGGTTAATTCATAGTATGGCATAAATCAATAGTTCATTCATTTTGTTGATGAAGAGTATTCCATTTTGTGACTCTACTACAATTTGTTTATCCATTCACCTTTTGAGGGACATTTGATTTGTTTCCAGTTTGGGGCTATTCCGGAAAAAACTCTTGTGAACATTTATGTACAGGTCTACGGGTGGACATTTCTTTCTTTCCTCCTGGGTAAATGCCTAGGAGTGAAATGGCTAGATCATTATAGACATATGCTTAGCTTTTTAAGAAAGTGCCAAACTATTTTCCAAAGTCATTGTGACATTTCACATTCCCACCAGCAACATGAGAAAGTCCCAGTTGAATCCACATCCTCACCAACACTTAACATGGTCAATCTTTTGAATTTTAGCCATTCTAACTGATACATAGCAGTAAAACATTGTGATTTTGAGTTGCATTTCCCTAATGACTGACAACATTAAGCATCTTTTCATGTGTTTTTTGGCCATCTGTATATGTTTTTGAAAAAGTATTCATTCAAATATTTTGCCCACTTTCTCTTGGGTTGTTTGTTTCCTTATTAATTTTTCTGAGCTGTTTATATACTCTGAATAAAATCCCTTTGTCAGATGGATGCTGAGCTAAGATTTTTTCACCTCTATGAACTATCTTTTCGGTCTCCTAATAGTGTATTTTGAAGCGAAGATTTAATTTGAATAAAGTATATTTTATCAATTTTTATATTAATATTCTCTTGGTGTTGTAACTAAAATAATTTAGCCTAACCCAAGTTAGAAATATTTTCTCATATATTGCCTTCTAAAACTTTATAGTTTTAGGTTGTACATTAAGATTATAATCTATTTTAAATTAACTTTGTATAATATGTGAGACATGAATTGAAGTTCATTTTTTTACATATGCATATCCACTAATTCCAGTACTCTTTGTCATTCCAGCACTTTTGTCATTGAATTGCCTTCCTTCACCTCAGTCCTCCTTCCTGGAGCATACCTGTATACGCTCTCAACACAGTAAGTTGAGACAATCATAGGGCTGACCTCATTTATTTCCCATCTCTCTGGGATTACTGCCATTCTTTGTGCAATGTTCGCTGTCTTAAAAATTATTGTTTTATATATTTTGGTGGTTTTTTGGTTGCTTCACACAGAAGGATAAATCTGGTCTTTGTTTTCCCATTTTAGCTGGAATCAGAAGTTTTGATGCTTTATTAAGCAATTTGATAATTTTTGACATGGGAAACACATTTACTGGAAAATCCAAAATAATTGAGCAGTATTTTCACTTCTTAAAACTAATTAATTGTTGACTTATACTCCTGATGTGCCCTCTACATAAAGTCCCCATTCAAATTCTTCCAAGATGCCACATAAACAGTAACTCATTTGTGAACCCTCTGCCCTCTGTGTAAAGTGGCCTACATTTTCTATAACCACTATTTAGGTAGACCTAAATATTGTCACAAGAGAGTATCCAAAACACATTAGAGTACATTAAAAATTGAAATCAGATGCATTTTGTGAGATTAGGAGGTAAACAAGATGATCAGAAGCAGCCCTTTGATCATATATTTTAGGTTACCAAAAGGTTAGTCGATGTTTCCTTGGTATTCAGTTTAGCAAGATATGAAATATCTAGAGCACTTTAAAAAATGTAAACTCCTAAGACCAACTTCAGACCTATTAAATGACAATCTAGGTATGGGGGGGTTGGCATGCTGGGTATTATTTTAAACACACTTCCCAGATAAGTCATGTGCATGCTCAGATATATCTGAGCACCTACCACCTGTTATGTACAAGGTCGGCCCTGTCCTAAGCTCTGATACAGGATGTTTAATACATAAAGGCTAAGATGCAGCCTCAAACTTAAAAAAAAAAAAACCCTCAACCTATTGGGAGATAGATAAATTTATTGAACAACTCGATCTATTGGGAGGTTGATTGATTGATTGATTTAGACCTATATATAGATGTAATATATTATATAAACATTAGAACAGAGATATGTACAAAGTGCTGAGTGAAGGCTCTGGAGGAGTCACATGTGAATGGGGTCTTGATAAATTAGTAGGAATTCTACCAGGTGGAGCTACGGGAGAAAAAGGCATTGGAGCTCTAAGGAATGAACAATTTGGCAAAGCTGTGGCATTGTAGAGGGTGAGGAACATTTGAAAGAATGAGGAGAAATTTGATGGAACAGAGAATAGGGCAGTGTTTCTAAAATTGGAGCATGTGAATCTCCTGGGGACTTGTTAAAAATTCATATTCCTGTGTCCCATTCCAGACCTACAAAAGCAGAATCTTAGGGAGACCTCTAAGGAGTTCGTTGTTAATAAGTTCTCCTGGTGATTCGAATATGCAACAATGTTTGAGAACCACTTATATGATTGTTTTCCCTTTATTTGTGCATTGATCTCTGTTAAGAATGAATGAATGTAAAGCAGTGATTTAAGCATTCCAGAATAGCCAGTTCTTACAAAAGCTGTGTCAAAGGAAAATTACATTTCATTCCCTCCCAAAGTAACAAGAAGAAACCCCCCAGAAACTTTGTATCAATCCATGGTAGTCTGGTTAACATTTAGACTCATTTTGGCATAAAACTTCCTAATTTTATATCTATCTTTATATTTAAATTAAATTAAATCTTTATATTTAAATATTAAATACTTACATTTAAATTAAAATAATATATTCCAATTAAATTTAAATTAAGTATTATCAAAATACTGGTCAAAGGTTTTTAAATTGTTGTCATATAGCATAGTTTTTACCAAATGTAGCTTACAATACATACATGCTGTAAGGAATATAGCACTATTAAAAATGGAAAAACATATAAGAAAAAGCCTTTCCAAACAAAGACAGCCTTAAGATAGGTGTTGGTTATATCCCTCAATACCAATTTTGTACCAGCTCACTTCAATATATTTACCATCCTTTTTTCTTTTCACTGTGGAGTTTAGACTTTTTGAATCCAGTTATCAGACATATACCATTTAGTTAAATTTAATACAAATGAAGACTTAAGTTCTTATACTTTCCATAAATGTCTGGTTATTATATATGTACCTAAGTGCTTTTTGTAATAAATTTACTTTTACTTAAAACACTTGATGTTTCATTCTTTTGATAGAAATATTTGAGTATATCAATTAATAGCTACATTCAAAATAATATGTGTGTGTTTCAGTTGCCTGTAGAAAAGAACTCTACTCTTTACCATGAACCCTAAAGAATTTACATGTTTCACAGGCTTTAAACTCCCTAGTAAACTGGCAAAATCAGTCTGAGAAAATCAGTAGAGCTGTACTCTACTGTAGATTACCTCTCTCTGGACTTCCGGCCAAAAAGAAAACTCATGTAACTCAAAAAATCACTTTGAATGATGGTTTACTTTTATTAATTACACACTGTAAATCATTAATCAGAGACACTGGATAATCTAGGACCTGAAGATAGAAACATACTCCAAGTAATTATGGTTAATTCTTGCTTATCATCAATTTAAGTTAAATATCTAAGTCAATAATCTAATAAAACAAGTTTCTCAAGTGTCAGCCTCTGGTAATTAACTAATGCTTTATTTTTGGCCTCTCCTGGACTCTGCATCAAATATGTAATAAAAACCACTACATCGGGGGCATAACATATTCTATTCCTGCATTTTTGCACGTAACCTACTGAAAGAGAACCTCATATCGAATTCATATGATATGCTTATGTGTCTAAATGCTGCAATAGAGGTATAAATGATATACTATGAAAGCACAAATGTATGAAAAACGAACCAACTTTTTCCCTCCGGATTAGTCAGGTCAAAGTTAATTTAAAAGGTGAAATTTAAGCAGAAAAAGGAAAATAGGGAAGGGTTCCAGGTAAAGAGAAAAGCACATGCAAAGACCCTAGGTTTCTTGGGATTGACTGGTAATTTGGTATGAGGAGTGAAGATGAAATTATTGTATGACTATAAGATACTTAGGATGGCAATGTGAAACGATTGAAGACTTTCAAGCAGAGGCATGATAACAAATGTGTATTTTACAAAGATCACTGTGGTTTCTGGGTAAAGATTGGATTGAAGGGAAAGAAAATGATTTAACCTTTAAGCATGTTAAATATGAAATATCTGCAAGTTATCAGAAAGAGATATTTAGTGTATGGTTGGGTATAAAAATTTAGAGCTTAGGAGAAAGGAGGTTATTGGAGATACAGATTTCTACAAATCTCATAGAAATAGATCGGTTTACCTGTGGAGAATATGCATTCAAGCAAAAAAGAAACAATGAGAATGATGATTTATAATAGATGGAGTAAACCTCAGGACTGAATGCTGCAGAGACACCAAGTACAATGAGGAGATGAGAAAGAATTCTGAGTTTGGTAGTTTCATTGAAATGATGGTGATGAACAGCAGAATGCAATGGATTAAGAATGTGAGAAAATTGAGGCAGCCAGTGCAGACTTCTTAAGCATGCAGTTTGGCTGTGAAGAGAACAATCCGAGTACATAACACATAGTAGGCATATCAAAAGTTGTATAAAGGTGAAAGGAAGGGAGGGAGGAAGGACAGGAAGCTTGAGAAGGTAGCCTCGTAGATGGATGAGAAAGTTTCCTTTATCTGAGGATGTTACCACAAACAAAAGCAACCTGGCCATTTACCAGAAGAAAGTTGTTTTATTTTGTTTTGTTTTGAGAACAATAAGCTAACAGAGTACATCTACCTCTTTGAAAATGATGACTGGTACACAAAGGCATAAGCAGAGCAGTTGTTCCATGAATAAGTGATTAATCTATTTCTCATTCTAGACCTTAAGAAAAAGATCCACAGGGCTTTTTCATGCTGTTTCCTCTACTTAGAATGCCACTTCCTCAGGGAAATGTTTTGTAATCCTCCAGATGAGACCATATTCTCCCCATGATACTATCTCCACTGTGGTTCTAAGTGCCTTCCCCTTATAATGCATGCCTCAGTTTGTAAATTCACATTTATTGATGGGATTGTTAGATTGTCTGCCTCTCCTGATTGACTACAAACTCTACGAGGGGATGTGACATGTCTGTCTGTGCTCGTCAATGTACTTTCAATGCCTAATACAGCACCTGTCACAAAGCAAGCAGTCAACATATATTTGCTGAAGGAAGGACCAAAAGGAAGGCCTACATGATGAAAACAAAACAAAACAAAACAAAACTTCCCCAGCTGGAAAAGTGTATAGGTTTTTTGTGATCCTCTTTTGGGCAGCAAATTTAAATAGAGGATGAGGGACAAGAAATTACTTAATGGGTATAATCCACACTACTTGGTGATGGTTACACTAAAAACCCAGATTTGACCCCTATGCAGTATGTCAAAACAGCACTTGTATCATTTACACTTGTACCAAAAAGGAGGTCAACGAACTGAGATAACTTACATCAGCCCCTTAGGCACATGTGTCATAGGCAGAATCTGTCGTTTTTATCCCCTTTTGACAGACGTCTTGATGTGTACCTGAAACTATCACCTGGAATGTGGAAACTCCTTTTCGGTCAGTGGCAGTTTCTAATAGTTTCTTAAATAAAATTTAATGTTAATTCCCATGATATGGGCACCACAGGAAGTCTATATCCAGAAGCAGCAGGGGTTTCCTAAAAGGGTAATGAGAATAAAAGTTTAGATAAGAATTCTAGATAAATGGAGATAGCAAAGAGCACAGAAGCCTGAGTTTAAATCCTAGCTTCACCTGCTAGGTTTGTATCCTTGACAAGTTGTTTATCCTGTCTGAGATTCAGTTTTCTCATCTGTAAAACATGGATTACCAGTATTACCTAATTAATGGTTGTTCTGAAAATTCATTAAGTTAATATACATAAGGGACTTAGAACAGTGCCTGTCACATAATAAGTGCTCAATAAATATTAGCTTCTGTTACATTATTGTATTATTCAGTACGTATGATCTGCCTTGTTCCAAAACTCAGTATTCATGTTCCAGAGAACATATTGCCCAACCCACATTGGAATGTGATCCATATTTGCCATTTTTACTTCTTCAGTGGCTTCCCAATTAAAGGAAATAAACTTTGTAAAACTTTTACCTCTATTCTCATTTCAGTAAAGTAATAAAAAAATATATAAATATTAGCTTAACCTTTGTTCCCTACAAAAGTCCAAGACCTCTCTCTCCCACTCACTTTCAGGTGATACCTAAGTGATTTCTCAAGGAAGGATTCCATTCCTACGTATCTCCTGAAAGTTCTGACAAATGTCAAACTAATAAGCTTATAGAGGCCACCCACGTAGGTTTGTTTAGCTTGAAACCAACTCACACTGTTCTTTGCTAGTAGTGGGTGGATTTATTCACACTATTTATCTACAGAAAAAAAAGCTCTTCAGTTGTGTTTTAATCAGTTTAACTTCCAACAAGATTAAATTTTCAGAAGAAAAAGAAACATCATTCCTTCTGGATTATATTCAATGAAGTACCCATCTGCATGTCAGGTCATGCAGACTGTCACTGTAACTGAGAGGTAGGCCTAAAACTGCCTTTGCATGCTTAATTGCAGGGGGCACAAGGCTAAACCCTAGTGATTTTGGTGATGAAAGTTCTTAGGGACAGATAGACATTTGCTAACATAAAATATGACATGATGCATGCCAAAAGAGAACTATAAACAAACTATTCTGCCTTCATAACCCATAGAGCTTCTAGCATAGTTTCCTTTTTATATTTCAATACAAAAGCATAAGCTTTTGGTCTAAAATATGTTTTCTAATGGGAAGAAACTTATATTGTAGATCTCTGGATTTTTGACATCAAAGAAGGATTTTCTGAAGCAGAAGGACAAACATTTTTGTCAACAATTAGCAGGAAAGAGTGCATTGGCCTTAGAGTCTAATACTGTGGGTTCCTGTTAACTTACTACTTGACCTTGGGAAAGGAACCTCACCACTCTGGATCACAGTTTCCTTTTCTGTAAAATCAGAGCCACTACAAATACTTGACTTTATAGATGTTTTGAAAGGATCAAAGTAGATCAAATATGAAAGTGCTTTGAAAAAGTTTCAAGTCCGCTGCCACTGCCTAGTGTTATTACCATTTAGATTGAAGTCAAGAAAAATTTGCTTATCTTGTAATCCTGAATTGGTATATATGCTATAAATTAATTTTATTTCTGTTTTATTTTAAAAGGTCATGCATGTCAACTTCTCTTCCTAGAAATATGGCTTATTGAACATCGTGAAAAATCCATTTAAAACTCCAAGAAATTCCATATAAAATATAATAAACATGCTCTACTATAGCTGATCAAATGTAAAGTTTAAAATATTCATGTATAAGATCCCAAGAAAGTAAGCAAGATTTCAAATCAGAGAGGAAAGAGGGAAGTTGTGGGGGTAGAGGTGGGGGCGGGAGAGAGAGAGAGAGGTAGAATCAGTGGGATAAGCTGATTATGAAGTTACAGCTGTTTAGAAGAAATTGACTAATATCAATAAATAAGATGTTAAGGAGTCAGCCAGGCACAGTGACATGTGCCTTTTGTTCTAGCTACTTGGGAGGCTGAGATGGGAGGATTGTTTGAGTCCAGGAGTTCTGGACTAGTCTGGACAAAATAACAAAATCATGCCCTTAAAAAGCAAATAAATAAGATACTTGGATGAATAGCCAAATAGGAAAAAAAGACAAAAGTTTGTATAAGTGAAGAATGGGAATTGAGATACCACATAAAACTGGGAACCTCAAAGTTCCCACTAAAGCCAGCATGGTATTGGCTTGAGTGAAATGGTGGACTGGAATAAATCCCCCCACTACTAGCAAAAAGAGATAAAAAGAATACTTGCTTGTTTCAACTTTTTGATGAAAAAATCTCTCCTGAGAATTCATAAACACAGGTGTGTAACACAGGTTTGTGGTTAAATTTATACTTTTTGCATGGTCCTAAAAATCCTAAGCTAAGAAATTAACTTAAAATGGCTCTATGTTGGTAATTCCATAATGTAACTAGCAGAAGTAAATGCAAACTTCTGTGAAAGAATAAACCATGCATGGGCTCATACCTCCATGAAGTTCCACAGATAAAGCCCCATGCACATAACCACACAATCCTAAATTACAAGGCATACAATCAAAGTAACCATCACAGTGAGGTAGCAGGTAAAATGAACAATAATATTAGATCCTCAATTATATGAAATAATGAAATTAATGGATACAGAATTGAAAATATATGCAGTTTTTTAAGAAATAACACCACATCATGGATTGAGCAAAATATTATTAAAATGTCTATACTGCGCAAAGCAGTCTACAGATTCAATGTAATCTCTGTAAAAATGCCAATGACACAGAATTATTTAAAAAATAGTAAAATTAATATGGAATCACAAAAGATCTCAAATAACCAAAGCAATCCTTAGCAAAAAGAGCAAAACTGGAGGTATCAACTCCTGATTTTAAACTATACTACAAAGTTATAATAACCAAAACAGTATGGTAGTGGCATAAAAACAGACACATAGACTAATGGAACAGAATAGAAAACCCAGAAATAAATCCAAGCACTCAGAGCCTACTCATCAACAAAGGCAATAAGAATGTACCTTGGAGAAAAGATAGTCATCAATAAATGGTTGTGGAAAACTGCATATCCATATGCAGAATAATTAAACTACATGCTCATCTTTTACCAAACGAAAATAAACTCAAAATAGATTAAAAGTTTAAGACTTAAATGTAAGTCCTAAAACTATAAAACCACTAGAAAAAAACATTAGGAAAATGCTACTGGACGTTGGTCTGGGCAAATATTTTTGGTTAAGACTTCAAAAGCACAGGCAATAAAAGTGAAAATAGACAAATGGGATTACATCAGGTTAAAAAACTGTATAGCAAAGGAAACAACTGACAAAGTAAAGAGACAACGTACAGAATGGGAGAAGATATTTGCAAACTATGACTCTGACAAGGGGGATTCATACCCAAAATACATAAGCAACTCAAACTAGTGAATAGCAAATAAATAATCCAATTAAAAATGAGCAAGGCTTGACTAGACATTTTCAAATAAACACAAAAATCAACAGGTATATGAAAAAATTTTCAGCATCACTAATCAGAGGAATGCAAGTCAAAATTACAATGAGATATCATCTCATCCTTGTTAAAATGACTATTCTCAAAAAGACAAAAAATAACAAATACTGGCAAGGATGTGGAGAAAGGAGAACACTGGTACACTGTTGGAGGCAATGTAAAGCAGTATAGCCATTATGGAAAACAGTATGGATGTTCTTCAAAAAATTCAAAAACAGTTTCATGCCTGCAATCCTAACACATTAGGAGGTGAATGTGGGAGGATCACTTGAGCTAAGGAGTTTGAGACCAGCTTGAGCAACAAAGTAAGACCCAATCTCTACAAAAAAATTTTAAAAATTAGCTGGACATGGTGATATGCACCTGTAATCCCAGCTACTCAGGAAGCTGAAGCGGGGGGATTCCTTGAGCCCAGAAGTTCCAGGTTGCAGTGAGCCATGATCATGTCACTGTACCCCAGCCTGGGTGATAGAGTGAGACCCTGTCTAAAAAAGAAAGAAAGAAAAAAAAGAGAGAAACTAAAAATAGAACTACCATATAATCCAGCAATCCCACTGTTGGGTATACATCCAAAAGAAAAGTCAGTATATCAAAGATATAATCTGTACTCCTGTGTTTATTGCAGCATTTGTCACAATAGCCAGATAAGAAATCAGCCTAAGTGTCCATCAGTGCATGAATGGATAAAGAAACTGTGGTATATATACACTGTGGAATATTATTCAGTTATAAAAAAGAATGAATTACTGTTTGCAGCAACATGGATAGAACTGGAGATCATTACATTAAGCCAGCACGGAAATATAAATATTGCCTATTCTCACACATTTGCAGAAGGTAAAATAGTGGATCTCATAAAGGATGGTGGTTAGCAGAGGCTAGGAAGGGGAGGGAGGGAAAGATGAAAAGAAGTTGATTAACAGGTAGAAAAATAGTTAGATAAAAGGAATATGTTCTAGTATTCAACAGTATAGTAGAGAAATTATAGTTAACAATAATTTATTGTGTATTTCAAAATAGCTAGAAAACAAGCATTGTAATGTTCCCAAATCAAGGAAAAGGTAAACATTTAAAGTGATGAATATCACAATTATCCTGATTTGATGATTATACATTGTATACATATACCAAAATACTACATGCATTCCCAAAATATATACAACTATGATATATCAATAAAATAATACAAAAACATTTAACATAAGTAATCAAAATTTAAAGAAAACATTACTTTTAAAAGGCTATTTATATTTTAAAACTAAATAAAACATCTAGAAATGAAAAAATTTGAGCTAAAATAGTGAATCTCCATAAATGGATTAAACAACAGAAGAGGCACCACTAAAGGCAAGACCTGTAAACTGGAAGATAGATCTGAAGAGATTACCCCAAAATTCATTCCAGAAAAATAAAGAAATGAAAAATATTAAGAGAGAAGCTTAGAGACATGGAAGTAAAATGAGAAGGCCCAATAGGTATATGAAAGAAGACCCAAAAGAGAATTATGAGAATGAGGGATAGGCAAGAGTAGAAGAGGTAATAGCTCAACCTTCAAGTTAAGAAAACACAATGACTCATAGGCAGGATAAATCTTTTAAAAGTCCACATCTGGCATGTAATAGTGAAACTGTAGAACACAAAAATGAAAAGATGTTAAAAACAGCTAGAAATCCAAGACAAAATACCTTTAAAAGAATGGCTATTAAACTGACAGTAGACATTTCCAGAATAGTAATAAAAAATTTGACAATGTAACAGTAACTTCAAATGCTGAGAGACCATAACTCTTCATTTAAAATATAACATTAAGATCAGGTCTCTCAAAATTCACTTTTCTGGAAAAGAATAGAGAGAATTTACATAAACAAACTCTTACTGAAGTAAATTTTTAAAAATGTGCTTCAGAAAGAAGGAAAATTATCCCAAAAGGAAGGTTTAAGACACAAAAAGGGATGATGAGAAAGGAATGAGGATGTGTGTAAATATCAACAAATGTTAATTGAATTAAAAAAACCATTCATTTTAGACAAAAAAAGAAACAAAGAAAAGATAAAACTAAAATATGGGGCAGTAATAACATGGAGGACGGGGATGAAGTGATCAAAATTAAGCATTCTAGGTATTTAAATTATTCAAAAAGAGCATAAAAATAGTGATAGCTTTTAAATTCTGCTAAGAATGAATCCTAAATTTTTAAAGGTAACCAATAAAATAATGGAAATAGAATGGCATTTCCTTCCAAACTGTTAGAAGAAACATGAAAAAATATATTTAAAAAATAATAAGTTTCTGGCCATCTGGTCAGGAGTTTAGAAGAAAAGGACTGGAATAAAAGACTAAGTCTGGGGTATAAACATATGGGAATGGGTATTAAATGTAGTTTTTTTGTATTACACATTAATGCCCATCAGAAAACATACACCATGCAACAGGCACATAACAAACAAGAAGACAAAATAATTTAGCCTGCTGTCATTAGCCAGCCTTCATCATCAGCCACCCTTCATCATCAGCCACCCTAGAGCTGGCACAATGAGCACACGAGCAGAGTGGCCAGGGTGGCAGAGTTAGAGGTTATATACAGGCCTAACAGCATAGACTCCTATTTTCCAAGGATAGCGTATTTAGTGCTGTCTCTGAAATTTTAATCTCTCAGCAACAGAGACCAATACTGAGCTCATGTAATGGCGCTATTCTTTAAAAACCAGCCAGCCACTTGGGTAAGTCATCTACATTGGGTTCCATCTATCTGAGAGATCAGTGATTGGTTCTCACGGGTATATATATATATTTATTCCATGTATGGGTCTGCCTTTCCTGTTTGAAGAGCCGCAGCCAGCATTACCATCCAGGGACTTAACGGAGGGCTAATCCATTGGCATAGAATCCTATGCATTACTACATCTGACATCATCCGACCAGGGTGCACATTTCAAAACAAAGGAAATGAAAGAATGGCCCCATGACCATGATATCCACAGCTGGTATCACATACTGCACCAATCAGAAGCAACTGGTTTCATAGAGCACGGGAAGAGCCTTTTAAGGGAACAGCTAAAACAAAAACCGGGATGCAATGTTCTGCAAAGAAAAAGTACCATCTTCCAAGAAGCAGTACAAGTATCAAACTGTAGAGATTTCTATGTGGCACTTGGCACTTCCCAAGAGGAGGACTACGTGAATCCAGGTACCAAGAAGTCAAAGCAAGAGTGGTTCCCTTACTATCGCTTCCAATTAAGAGTACTTTAGGCTTTCTGTCTCCACAATTCTGTGTTCTGCATGGTTAGAGGTCCTGGTCCCCAAAGAGGATAGACTCTTGTCAGTGAACGCTTTTTCTTTAAACTTTAAAACAAAGATTTATTGAAGTGTAATTGGCATACAATAAACTTCACATGTCCAAATTGTACAACTTGATATATTTTATCTATGCAAGAATGAAACCATCATTCCAATTAAGCTAATGAATAGATCCACCTCCCTCAAATGTTTACTTGTGCCCTTTTGTAACTCTTTCTCCTGCCCCTCCTAAAGCTTCCCTCCAAGCAACGACTGGTCTGTGTTCCAACACTATAAATTGGTTTTCATTTTCCAGGATTGTATATAAATTGAATCATACAGTATGAACTCCTTTTGTTTGGCTTTAGTCATTTGGCATAATTAGAGATGTATTCATGTCGTTGCATGCATCAGTGGCGTATGTACCACAGTTTGTTCATCCATTTACCTGTGGATGGATCTTTGAGCTGTTTACAGGTTTTGAAAATTACAAATAAAAATGCTTTATATATTTACGTACAAACAATTGTATGAGCGCACATTTTTATTTCTATTGTGTAAATACTTATGGGAGGAATGGCTGGATCATATGATAGGTGGACATTTACCTTATAAGAAAGTAGCAAACTGTTTTCCCAAGTGACTGTACAACTTTATATTTCCAGCAGCAGTGTACAAAGTTTCAGTTCCTTCACATCCTTGCCAATATTTGACATGGTGAGTGCTTTTAAATTTAGCCATTCTAATAAGTATGCAGTTGTATCTCATTGTGGTCTTAATATGCATTTCCCTAGTGACTAATGATGTTGAGCATTTTTATGTGCTTATTTTCAATCCATATATCTTCTTTGGTGAAGTATTTGTTCAAGTCTTCTGTCCATCTTATTATTGGATTGCCTGTACTTTTTATTGTTGAGTTGTAAGGGTTCTTTATATATTCTGGGGACAAGTTCTTTGTCAGATATATGATTTGCAATTATTTTCTTAGTCTATGGCTTGCCTTTTCATTCTCTTAACAGTGTCTTATAAAGAATTATCGATAAATGTATAATTTTGATATGTGCAACGTATCATTTTTATCCTTTTTATAGATTGAGATTTGGTTGTATCTAATACGGAGATCAGAAAAGTTATTCTCTACAGTACCAAAAAGTAAATAGCTTAAGCATTGAGGACCACATGGTCTCTGTCACAATTATTCAACTCTGTATTTGTGACACAAAAGTAATCGTGGCCAAATACATAATGAATAGATAAGGAGGTGTTCCAATAAATACGTATGTATAAAAACAGGTAGTGGGCTGGATGTGGCCTAAAGATTGTAGTTTCCCAGCCCTTAATCTAAGAAATCTTTACATTTAGGTCTATGATCCATTCTGAGTAAAATTTTAAATGTATTATAAGGTGTGGACTTTGCATATGGATATCCAAATTTTCCAGTCCCATTTGTTGAAAAGACTCTACTTTGCCCAGTAAATGGTTATTACACCATTTTAAAAAATCACTTTTACTGTCTTAATACCATAAACTAGGTGGCTTATAACAACAGCAATTTCTTTCTCACAGTTCTAGCGGCTGGCAAGTCCAAGATCAAGGTGCTAAGAGATTCAGTGTCTAGTGAGAGGCCACTTTCTGGCTCATAGACAGTGCCTTTTTGCTGTGTTCTCACACATGGAAGGGAAAAGGGGTTTCCTTCAGGCCTCTTTTATAAGGGAAACACTACTTCCATTTTTGAAGGCTCTGATCTCATGATCTACTTATCTCCCAAATAACCCACCTCCTCATACGATCACATTGGTGATTAAGTTTCAACATATGGATCTTGAGAAATAAACCAGAAACAGAAAGAAAAATACTATGTGATTTCACACATATGTGGGATCTTAGAAAGTTGAACTTATAGAAGCAGAGAGTAGAATTGGAGGTTACCAAAGGTGGCAGGGGTTTGGGGGAGATGTTGGTCAAAGGATACAAAATTTTAGTTAGATAGGAGGAATAAATTGAGATTTGTTATACAACATGGTAACTATAGTTAATAACAATGTATTGTACACTTGCAAATTGCTAAAAGAATAGATTTTTTTTTTTTTTTTTTTTTTGAGACGGAGTCTCGCTTTGTCGCCCAGGCTGGAGTGCAGTGGCACGATCTCAGCTCACTGCAAGCTCTGCCTCCCGGGGTCACGCCATTCTCCTGCCTCAGCCTCCAAGTAGCTGGGACTACAGGTGCGCACCACCACGCCCAGCTAATTTTTTTTTTGTATTTTTAGTAGAGACGGGGTTTCACCGTGTTAGGCAGGATGGTCTCAATCTCCTGACCTCATGATCCACCCGCCTCGGCCTTCCAAAGTGCTGGGATTACAGGCATGAGCCTGTAATTCTTGGCCGTGCTCGGCCAAGAAGAGATTTTAAGCATTCTCACCACAAAAATGATTTATAAGTGAGTAATGGATATGTTACTTAGCTTAATTTAGTCATTGTATACATATTTAGCCAATTTAGCCAATATACACATATATGAAACATATATCAAAACATGTTATATATGTATATGTATATGTATACCATAAAGATGTATAATTTTTATATGTCAGTGTAAAAACATAAATGAATGATAAAAAACAAAAACATGAATTTTGAAGGGACACAAACATTCAGATTATAGCATTTACATATAGGTATGGGTCTGTTTCTGGACTCTGTATTCTTCCCTATTGATCTATTTGTGTATCTTCACACCAATACCACATTGCCCTTATTACTGTAGTTTTACAAGTCATTAAAAACGGGTGATGTTAGTTCTCCAACTTTTGTTCATCTCTTCAGAAGTTGTCTTGGCTGCTCTAGGTCCTTTGCGTTGCCTATGAATTTTAGAATCAGTTTGTCAATTTCTACCAAAAAGGCCTCCTGGGATTTTGATAAGTATTTTCTTGGATCCATAGGTCAATTTTTGGAGAACTGACATATTAACAATTTGGAGTCTTCTTACCCATGAACTGTGGCCACCAAGAAATGGGCTGCCTAAATCTCCTGCTTCATGGAACATGGTTGACCATCAGCCCCAACTGTGGGTCCACCATCACATTTGTGTCAATGCTACACTATCTCCATGCTGCTCCTAGCAAAAATGTAAGTAAGGAAGGGAAACAAGTGCAGGCCTATTCCTGCAGGACATGGGTCTTCTTTAATAGACAACCTTGGGTCAAGAAATACCCACTGACTTGGCTGACGCTTTCTTAGAACTGCACTGCAATCTGATACTCTTCCCCATATCTCCTCTTTCGGCACTCTCCTTCTACAGGGATCTGACCTGCACCACTATCTGAAGACTCTCACAGCCTAATCCTGATGGCCTCCTTTTGTCCTTCATGGGTATTTCCCCTAATAAAGCTCTTATATGTCTAACCCTGTCTTGGTATCTGCTTCTCGAAGGATCCAAACTAACATATGCCATGAAGATTTGTGGTTTGTGCTGCTGCTTAGTCAGAGATGGATACTACCTTAGAATGTGGGAAGGATATGATTAGCAGAATCACTTTAGTAGTAGAAAAGATTAACTAGTCAAATCCTCATACGGTACAAATACAGTAGATTTTTGCATAACTTGACACAGTTTCATCTTGGAACAGTGCTCAGCATCTATTTTCTTGCTTCTCTTCCTATTACAATTTGTGGTTCTTGTGATACTCACAAATCCAGCAATTGCACACGTTGACTGAGGAACATTTTACATTATTAAGCAATTCATAGTATTCCTAAACTTGTATATACATCCATCAAGACATAACATGGGTGAAATATAACACCAATTCCTTGTGATGGCCTCTAATGTGTGTCAAACTAAATATTTGTGGATAATCTAATACACGAATGTTTAAGAGGTAAATTTATACATTTTTAAATTGAGTAAAATATTTAAATGCTACATAAATTCGGTTGAAAGGGTTGTATTAATTTTGCTTTTTAATTTTCTTAATTTTAATATTTTGGGGGAAAAATACATTAAAAATAGTTTTTATTCAAGTTTACATTTTATATAAAAATGTTAAATTTTGTAAACTTCTAGTATATTTTCATTTGTAATCCTTTAAACCAGAATTGCAAATTGAGCACAGATTCTGTGAAAATCTTGATTATAACAACGTAATAGTTTTCTTTCAGCAGTGAAAGCAAGAAGAGTAGATTTAGTAGTACTAACATATACTAACCTATAAATTATATATGTATTTATGTTATTACTTATCCAAACACCATCAGACTGTAAACAGAAGGTCAGATACATAAACTAATAATTAAATTTAGTAGTTTTGGGCACTTTACTAACATTCAGCATATGAAAAATATAGTTTTACACATTTCAATTTTATGAATATAAAGTTATATTCATCAAAGTAGGAGACAGACTATCATTTTATTTAACATTTACTTAGCTTTATATGCAACCTTTTTCTAAATATTTTTATGTAATTTTTATTAGGATTTTTTTGCAGATATTTATCTCTGGACTAGAAGAGAATCCTTTGCCTTGCCTGAGTGACCAAATTATTTCAATATGCAACTTTTAAATATGTATGAATATGGTAGATGAGTTTTTGCTGGCATGCTTCCTCTGGGCCCTGCAAATTTTTAGGATAGGCCTGGTTTTCACTGTGAGTGTGAGTGTGGAATGATTGAAAAGGGGTTTCTCAAGAGCTTCTAGAGCTGGGATCTCCACTTCATTCCTTGATGGATGGGATGTGCATAGATATTTCTTGGGGTAAAGAGAGAGCCCACGAGCTCCTTCTTCACTCCTATCTGGCAGCCAGGAAATAGGTGGGCTTGATAGGTATGTAGCTTTAAACAAGCCATAGCCCCCAGCAGGGTCGGTCCTCCCTTTTTCTTTTCCCCTCTTGCCACCTAACCCCACCATGTTTCTCCTCTTCTTTCCAAGGTCACAGGTCTCCTTCCCAGCTTTTCATTCACATCCCTCCACTCAAGCAAGCCTCTGGTCCCCTTTTATCCACAGAAGTCAAATTTTCAGGGACTTCTGCCTGCATCTAAAACTGTGGCTTTACCACCAAGGATGTCTCCCTTATATTTCTGGTCCACTGAGAAGTTTATCTTTCTTTTTCTTTTTTCTTTTTTTTAAATGGAGTCTCACTCTGTTGCCTAGGCTAGAGTGCAGTGGTGCTATCTTGGGTCACTGCAACCTCCACCTCCCAGGTTCAAGTGATTCTCCTGCCTCAGCCCCCAAGTAGTTGGGATTACAGGTGTCTACCACCATGCCTGGCTAATTTTTGTATTTTTAGTAGAGACGGGGTTTCACCATGTTGTTTCACCATGTTGTTGCTCAAACTCCTGACATCAAATGATCCACCTGCCTCGGCCTCCCAAACTGCTGGGATTACAGGCATGAGTCACCATACCCAGCTGAGTGTTTTATCTTTTTGAGTATAACCATGCCTTTCTAATTTTATTTTCTATTATTATTTTTATGTGTCTTAAATGGGGGAAAAATAAGGCTTAAATATATGGTGCATTTTATTTCCTACAACATTTTTTACTAATCAAGATAAACCTTTTTGCACATGTATTTGTGTTTATATTTCTTCTTTTGAAAATTTTTGGTTCATAGCCTTTGTCCAATTTTTATTGGCATGTTATTTTATGTGTATTTTTTTAAATGTCACTAATTTGCAACTTTTCTTTATATATTAAGGTCATTGGCTGTTTACCATATTTTTGTAAAACTTTTACCCCAGATTATCATTTGCCATTAAATATTGTTTATTATTCATTTAGGTGGACAGATGATTCTATGGTTCTACTGTTACCATGTATATTCCCTTAATGTTCCCATGTCAACATTAAGAGTCTTTTGTTTGAAAGATTTTTAATGTCTGTATCCCCTTTTTAAAAAGTGGCAATAAGAACGTATCAATTTCTACCTGGAGTGCATGTTCCAAAGCTATATAATGCAGCTGCATTATTCTGATTCCCTACTTTATGACTAATTGAATCTATATGCACAAAAATGTTTTGTACAACAGCTGGAGAATTAAAATATTAAACCCTCAGTGATGATTGCTAATTATTTTCTTTCTTTCCTGGTGACAGACCTCAAGTTGTCAGAATGTAAAAGCAATGTACGGTACAAATAGAAACCACATTACTGTGAATTCAATTTGCACACATCATTATTGGAGAAAGACGCTAATCATAACTTACCAAAGAAAACACTGTAGCCTGAATAATTTGTATTTAATCTTTCTTAATGAAAAGAATGTAGAAATGCTCCTGAAGTTTCCACAAAGTGCTCTCCCCATGTGAGAGTTAGTGCCCATCTGCTACCTTGCTTTTGTGTGGATCCTTCACTCAACATAAAGCAATTACTTAGCTAAATCCAATGGTCCTCTATCAGCTTGATTCTTAGCTGCATTACCATTTCTACCTTTCAAGGTTTGATTTCTCTCTTTCCTAGATTTCCCTTCTTTTACATGGAATATAATCAAAGAAGTGCCAGATTTAGGGTCAGAAATTAATCATTAGACTCCAACTGATCAATTTCCAGCTGTGTGACCTTGGGTCTACTTACATAAACATTTTGAGCTTTAGTAAAATCTCAAAGTTGTAAGAATTTAATTATATGAGCTAACATATGTGAAAACACTAAGCCTAAAACACTGGGTAATTACTTGGATTCAAGTGGCAATTTAGCTATTGACTTTTGGAAAGCCCTGTAGTTCAGTCCCCAGCCCTCTGACTTTTTGCCCTCTAAATTTATTCGCTCACGTAATTCCATGAAATACCTCTTCAAAATCTAACTAGCACCTCTATCAGACCCTTTCCTTCAATACTTCCACCAGAGGGTCTCACCTTTACTAGGGGCCCAACCTGGAACAAAATCAACTTGTATTTGCTTTTTTTGTTTTTGTTTTGTTTTGTTTTGTTTTGTGAGATGAAGTCTCACTCTATTGCCCAGGCTAGAATGCAGTGGTGCTATCTTGGCTCGCTGCAACCTCCACCTGCCAGGTTCAAGCAATTCTCCTGCCTCAGTCTCCTGAGTGGCTGGAACTACAAGCGAGTACCACCACGCCTGGCTAATTTTTGAATTTTTAGTACAGACGGGGTTTCCCCATGTTGGCCAGGCTGGTCCTGAACTCCTGACCTCAGGCGATGGACCCGCCACAGCCTCCCAAAGTGTTGGGATTACAGGAGTAAGCCACTGTGCCCAGCCTCTGCATTTGTTGATATTGTGATTATTAAATGTTTCTCATTGTGTATGTTCAATCATACCAATTAGATGATCAACTTTTTAAAGGCAGAGGCCATGTCTTCAGTTTTTGCGGTAGACACTGTAAGCACAAAAGGAGTGAGGTACACCATAGGATGTGACATTTTCTTTGTTTCTTTTTAAATAAATGTTGCAGCATTCTCTTTCAGTTTGCAGATTTGATTTACCTGATAAGACAGCCTCATCAATCAAAGACAGTGAAACCATTTTGCTTTTTCACTAGCTTCATCGATGTAAAAGTATACTTTTCATTCCGTGACTACTCAGGGAAAGGGCTAGACACACTATGGAGGGGAAGCAGCAGACTGGAAGTAAACCAATGTAGTGAGAGATTGTTAGTGAGCAGTGAATGAGAAAAGAGTCAAACAAGCTGTGGAAGTAAATGGTACATAGGCAATTTGAAGGTGTACCTATTTTTACAGCTGTAATAACTAAGTGACAACACTCACACTCATTTACTGATATATCAGCATTTTTCTCCATGCAAATTTATATTTTGTCCTCTGCACTATATAGGTAGGCATTCACCCTGCTGTTTCACCACCTGCTGCTTTAACAGCTGCTAATAAGCAGGAATCTCAGCTTCTATAGAAGCAAGTCAGGGAAGGGACTAGCAAGAAGAAAAGAAGAAACTGAGAGAGGGGGCTAGGAAGGAGGAAGAAGGGATCTATGGAAAACCATCGAGGGTAAAATCAAGGAGAGAAGACTGGAAAGTGTGAGGAAGAATGGGGTGACTGGGGGAGTTGGAAAAGTTAAGAGCATAAGGATTTTAAAGATCTGTTGTACGTACTGGATTCATAAATTAGTTGCTTTTCGGAGCTACCTACAGTGGATGAAGGAGGCCTATACTCAAAGTCTGATCAACTCCTTTATATGGAGATGGGTAATACTACAGGAGGTCTCCCAGGAGATAGAGGAAGAGGCTGAGGAGTTTCTTCTCCCTCATACCCTTGCCTTCTTCCCCACCTGGTGATCCTTCTCCATCATTTTTCTCCTCCACTTCTCTCCTCAACTCTGCATTTAACATCCTGAAAACTGCGAAGGACAATAAGGCAAATGCATTGTATTCTTCCTCTCACCCATGGCCGTTTTCTAAGTTTGAGCACTGAATATATCATGGGGTGAGCTATATTGGGCATAAGCTCTGTGTAACCTACGTCTAACTTCCAAGAACTCAAAATCCACATAGTTTGTTCAGGATAAGAGTGGTGAGGGTTGAGGTGCGAATCCATCCACCCTGATTATAAAAGTTAAACCTAATCAGAGAGAAGAGATTGGCTTATCCTGAAAAACTCAACATACACTGTATAAAGTACACATAAAATGATTAACAAAGGAAGGTAGAAGAGAAACACACTGCAAAGTGCATATATAAATATTCACCTCCAAAGAGAAAGATTTTCTTAGTCTACTGAAAATAGGAATATTTCAAGGAATATCATTCTCAAAGTCAGTGTTACGTTTTTTAGTTAAAATTAGATTTTTTTCCTCTGCCTCATAAGAAGAAACTACACTAGCTGATAGAAAAATTATGGCATCTAATGCGTAACAGAGGATATACATCAAATACACATGGTTATTGATTTCATGAAATGTTTGCTTCTTTACCCAGAAATGTGAGACCACATAAGCCAGATTTCACAGACGAACTATAAGTTATCTAATAAATAGAAATAATACTATAAAATGGAAATATTTAACATATTCTAACCTGGACAGAGTAACTACTACTATGAAATAGTTTATACAAAACTACAAAGGGAGCAAAGTGAAAGGCAATTCATTTCTTCATGCTTAATTTATGCAAAACATCAAATGGGCCTAAATAATTGAGGCTACTTACCATTGTAAAGACTTCTAAGAGGGCACGCCCAAGATGGCCCAATAGGAACAGCTCCAGCCTCTAGCTCCCAGTGTGAGCGACACAGAAGACGGGTGATTTCTGCATTTTCAACTGAGGTACCGGGTTCATCTCACTGGGGCATGTCCTGTGGGACAGCTGGCGCTGGTCCGCAGGTGCAGCCCAACCAGTCAGAGCTGAAGCAGGGTGAGGCATCCCCTCACCTGGGAATGGCAAGGGGGAAGGGAATTCCTTTTCCTAGCCAAAGGAAATTGAGACACACAACATCTGGAAAATCGGGTAACTCCCATCCTAATACTGCGCTTTACCAAGGGTCTTACTTAGCAAACCGGCACACCGGGAGATTATATCCCACACCTGGCCCGGAGGGTCCCATGCCCACGGAGCCTCCCTCATTGCTAGCACAGCAGTCTGACATCTTACTGCAAGGCGGCAGCAAGGCTGGGGGAGGGGCGCCTGCCATTGCTGAGGCTTAAGTAGGTAAACAAAGCCCCCCGCTCCCCGAAGCTCAAATTGGGTGGAGCCCACCACAGCTCAAGGAGGCCGGCCTGCCTCTGTAGACTCCTCCTCTGGGAACAGGGCATAGCTAAAGAGAAAGCAGCAGAAACCTCGGCAGAGGTAAATGTTCCTGTCTGACAGCTTTGAAGAGAGCAGTGGATCTCCCAGCACGGAGGCTGAGATCTGAGAATGGACAGACTGCCTGCTCATGTGGGTCCCTGACCCCTGAGTAGCCTAACTGGGAGATATCACCCACTAAGTGCAGACTGACACATCACACCTCACACGGTGGGGTACACCCCTGAGACAAAGCTTCCAGAGAGAGAATCGGACAGTAACACTCACTGTTCAGCAATATTCTATATTCTGCAGTCTCCGCTGCTGATACCCACGCAAACAAGTTCTAGAGTGGACCTCAAGCAAACTCCAACAGACCTACAGCTGAGGGTTCTGACTGTCAGAAGGAAAACTAACAAACAAAAAGGACACCCACACCAAAACCCCATCAGTACGTCACCATCATCAAAGACCAAAGGCAGATAAAACCACAAAGATGGGGAAAAAGCAGCGCAGAAAAGCTGGAATTTCAAAAAATCAGAGCACATCTCCCCCTCCAAAGGAATGCAGCACATCACAAGCAATGGAACAAAGCTGGACAGAGAATGACTTTGACGAGTCCAGAGAAGAAGGCTTCACTTGATCATACTTCTCAGAGCTAAAGGAGGACCTACATAACCAGCACAAAGAAACTAAAAACCTTGAAAAAAGATTTGACGAATGGCTAACTAGAATAACCAATGTAAAGAAGTCCTTAAAAGAACTGATGGAGATGAAAACCATAACAAGAGAACTACGTGACAAATGCAGAAGCTTCAGTAACCGACTGGATCAACTGGAAGAAAGAGTATCAGCAATTGAAGATCAAATGAATGAAATGAAGCGAGAAGAGAAGTGTAGAGAAA
>NW_012102798.1:1308179-1320717 GCF_000951045.1 Mandrillus leucophaeus
AATGGAAAAACATAAACCTGAATAAAAATGCTGGTAATTTAATAATGATTGACAATTACTGAGTGCTTACCCTGTATCAGGCAATTTTTGAAGCACTGTATGTATAGCATCCTTTTTCCTCATCAGAACAATCTTATGTGGTCAATACTCTTGATGGCCTTATTTTATAGTTGGGGAAATTAAAGCATGGAGAGAGACTAAGTAATTTGTACAAGGTCATGCAGTAAGTGGTAAAGTCAAACACTGATAGTCTGGCTCTGAAGACCAAGTAGTTAACTGCTAAGCTATAGTTCCCATAAGACAGCTCAGAAGAAGAGCAATCAGTTAGGAGGTCACAGTCTAAGTGGAGGAAATAGTACTTGAAATAGTGATAGTTGTTGTAGGAATTTGAAAGATTTATAGGAAATGTTGCAAAAGAAGAATCAGTCGGATTTGATAACTGATTATATATGAAGAGTGAGAAAGAGTTGTTTACATTGACTGCAGTTTCAAGGCTGAGTAATTTTGTAGTGATATTAACTAACTAGGAAAAAGGAATTGTAACTTTTTTATGATGAATGATGAATTCAGCTTTAGACACATAAAACTGAAATATCTTAAAGATTTACTATGTATAAATAAATAACCAGGAGGTAGATTAAAATACAGTCTTGAATCCCCCCCCAAAATGGTTGGTGATACAATTTGGGTGATCTATACATACAGAAAGTTGATCTTAGGACGGAATCTTTGAAGGGATTTATAATGAGTAGATGAATGATGAGTCAGAAAGAAACTTTATCAGAGTTTATCAGAAAGGTAAGAGGAGAATCAGGAGAGCTCAGTCTTTTAGAAACCAAGAAAAAAATATTCCAGTAGGAGGAATTATTCAAAAAGTAATAATGCTGAAAAGAATCTAAACAGAATGAGTACTGAAAAGATGTCACTGCATTGTCAGTTAGAATGGTTTGAAAGGGCAGCTCTATTAAAGTGGTGAGGGCAGAAGACATATCACAAGTCACTGAGAACAGAGAAATATTAGTGGAGTTAGAGATGATACACTACTTTTTCAAGACCTTCATTTGGGAGGAAATGTGAATGATAAAGGACAGTTTTAGGAAGAACATTAAGTCAAATAAAGACTTCTTTAAGCTACTGACCCTTTAAGCATACTATAGGCAGATATAAATGAGCCAGTGGAGAGGTATTAAAAATAAAAGATGGAATTCGTAATTTATTATCTTTCCTAAGAAGAAATGAAGGCCAGGCATGGTGGCTCACACGTGTAATCCCAGCAATTTTAGAAGCCAAGACAGAAGTACTACTTGAGGCCAGGAGTTTGAGACCAGCCTGGACAACATAGTGAAATTTGTATATACAGGGGAAAAAAAAAAATCTTTGTCATGTGGGCTTGTCCAAACATTGCAGAGTATCTAATATCCTTGGCTCTCTCCTCCCATTAAATGCCAGGGCGACATCCACCTCCAGCATTGTGACAAGCGAAAAAAAGGCACTCTCCCCATTTTTGAAACATCCCCTAAAAGTGGTACTATTCACCTGGATAACTGCTGCTGCAAAAGGAAATAACAGAGGATGCAACATCAAGTGCTCTAAGGAACCTAACAGATCACAGAAAACTGAGCAATTGATGGAAATGAAACAATAGGGTTTGTGGGGTCTGTGATGAACAAAAGAAAATGGCCCCACCTAAAGACATTTACATTACAAAAACACCTTTTGAAAATTGTACCAGCTAAAGAAATGGCAGCAGGCTGCATTATCTACTTTTCAAATGAATGGATTTGACTTGTAACTTGTAACACAAGGCTAGCCTTTATGCAGCCTAGTGTTACATTTGCAGTTTAACAAAAAAGCAGCCCTTAAGTTTAAGAATTTATCATTGAAAAAGATTTCAAGCATCAGCCTAGAATTAGCTTTTCAAAATTAGGGTTAGATATTTAGGAAATTGTGATCAGCAATGTTTTAATCAAATTGATTAAAATAAATTGTAATAGAAAGTGTCAGAGTTCATAAATTTTGTTTTGTCAAGTGTTTATTTCAATTGTGTGTGTGTGCATGTGTGTGCACGAGCATGTATACCAGTCACGATGTAAACTATCTTGATATTGTTTGGCTCTGTGTCCTCACCCAAATCTCATGTCAAATTGTAATGCCCATGTGTTGGAGAAGGGGCCTAGTGGGAGGTTACAGAATCATGGGGGTGGATGTCCCCCTTGCTGTTCCTGTGACAGAGTTCCTCCGATATCTGGTTGTTTAAAAGTATACAGCACTTCCCCCAACTTTATCTCCTGCCACCATGTGAAGACAGTGCTTGCTTCCCCTTCACCTTCCGCCATGATTATAAGTTTCCTGAGGCCTCCCAGCCATGCTTTCTGTACAGCCTGCAGAACTGTGAGTCAATTAAACCTCTTTTCTTTGTAAATTACCCAGTCTCAGGTAGTTCTTTATAGCAGTGTGAAAACGAGCTAATACATATCTTTCTGGGAGTCTTAGTAAAAACAGTTTTGGAAAACAGCAAGATAAATGGTTAGGTGAGGATTTGGGGTGTACTAGGATCTTTCCCAACAACATTGTAGCCATCTGACATAGCGGCCGTTTTTGACATATTTATTAGAAGCCAAATTTGGATTCAAAGAGACTAGGATTTTAGGTCCAGCTGTACCTCTCAGGTATGTGATAATAAGCAAGCTGCTTAAACTTAGCCTTCCTTGGTTTCTTTATCTATAAAATGAAGATAATAATGTGTTATAAGATTTTTGAAATAAATTAAAGGAGATAATATATGTAAAATGTGTAAACCAAAATAAAATCCTAAGCTCTTCAACAGACTGAACAAACCCCCTCTGGACCAAGGAAAACTTCAAAAACTGAATTCCCAGCCATGATGGGAAAGGATGCTGTACTCACCTAATTATACCCCCTCCCTTTTGGAGTTTAGGAACAACTGACCAGCATTAACATTAAAATAGAAATCTTAAGACTGACAGAACAATCTTTGGCAATAAGATACCAAATTGCAACCTGACTCTGGTATAGCATCATGACAGATAGCAGACCTTGAAGGAAATCAAAATATTTTACACCAAAATATATTTATTTGACATATTTTGAAATAGCCTTGCAAAGCTATCTTTTGTAGGGGAAATTTTGCATCTGTATAAAATCTCCAGCAATGTATCTAGGCCTTTCCTGAATCTCAGAGAGATTAACTAAGAGTATGATACCTTTTAAGGTCCAAAAAAGACATTTACCATCTATTCTCTCTGAAGCCTTTATTGTGTTATAATAGGTAGCTAGTCAGACATGAGCAGGGCAGGAGAGGGCCCCCCACCCCACCCCACCACCACCACCACCAGGAGTCTCAGACAACCATCAGGTGACTTTCAGGTAGTTATTAAACTCTCTCTAAAATAATCATTGGTCACAGCCAGTGCCAGGGAAAGGTGGTCTCCCAATAGATAGAAACACTTGAAACTGGTAATCAGCAGCTTTCCAGTAAGATCTCAGGAGTTAGGCTAATGGGTTCAAGCATGCTCACTAAGAGGAAAAATGGCAGAGTTTAACTGGTTTATGACCTTCTAAGAGCATTCAACAAGTAAGGGAAGAACACCTCAAGTGAGCACGTGTACAACTCCAGTAAACACACTGCACAATGCGGCCCCTCCCAAGTGCTGGCAGGCCACTGTGCGTGTGGGCAGTGCACCCCAAGCGAAAAATCAGGGAAGAAGTAATGCAGACCCTGAAAGCATGCCAACATATAAAATCCCAAGTCAGAGATGTAACGGTGAACTCCACTCTCTCAAGTTGCCCACTTGACCCTCTTCCAAGTGTACTTTACTTCCTTTCGTTTCTGCTCTGAAACTTTCTTAATAAACTTTCACTACTGCTCTCAAATTTGCCTCGGTCTCTCACTCTGTCTTATGCCCCCTCTGTCAAATTCTCTTTTCAGAATAAACAAGAATTAAGGTTGCTGCAGACCCATATGTATTTGCTGCTGGTAATTACATAGCAACAACCTTGGCTTCTACGGCACCCCTTATTTTAAATCCAGTATTTTTTCCTACTAATGTCAAGTCTTTAGCTTAACTCTTTCAACCAGTTGCCAACCAGAAAGTCTTTGAATCCACCTATGACCTGTAAGCCCCCCACTTCAAGATGCCCTGCCTTTCTGGGTTGAACCAATGCATATCCTACATGTACTGATTTATGTCTTTACCTGTAATTTCTGTCTCCATAAAATGTATACAAACAAACCAGAACACCTCAGGCACACTTTCTCAGGACCTCCTGAGAATATTTCCCAGGCCATGGACACTCATATTGGCTTCGAAGAAATCCCTTTAAAAATTTTATGGAGTTTGCTTTTTTTGATCAACAAATGCTTGGTATACTATTTGACAGATAGTGAGGACTCAATGAATGACAGATGAGATTATTATTATTTTAATAATCACTAATGTATAAGGTTTGTCTGGCACACCAGCAAAATATGAAATATATACATAATGTATTTAAGCTTTTACTAAATGTTTTCTTCCTGTTATAGAGAAATTCTTTGAAACGCCTAAAGCCATCATATTTGTGTTAGTCATTTACTGCAGTGTAACAAATTACTCTAAAGCTTAATATCTTAAAACTACAAACAATTATTATATCACATACTTTCTGAGAATCAGGAATCTGGGGTCAGTTTAGCTAGGAGTTTCTGACTCAGGGTCTCCCACAAAGTGACAGTCAAGCTATCCACCAGGGAGGCACTCTCCAAAGGGGCTGAAGTATCCATTTACAATCACACTTATGTGACTGTTGCCAGGAGGTTTCAGTTCCTTGCCATGTGGGCTTTTCCATAGAGCTGCACATGGCATGGTTTCTCCAACAGCATATCTTCTGAGAGAGAGAGAGAGAGAGAGAGAGAGAGAGAGAGAGAGAGAGAGAACACCAAGACAGAAGCCTCAGTCTTGTATAACTTAATCTCTGAAATGACATAACATCACTTCTACCATATGTTATTGGTCACAAATTCTAAGCCTCAAACAATTTACAGGGAGACTATATGAGGGTGTAAATAGCAGGAAACATAGATCATTATTGGAGGTCATTTTTGAGGCTATCAACAATATTTATTGAATGTTCCTCCTCTTCAAAATTTTTAATGCAAACATATGAGACTTTCCAGGCATAAGTAATTATCCCTTACTGCCTACAATGAACACCTGGGTTAACATTAACACAAATTTGAGGAGTTATCAATTTTGTTAATGATACATGACACCAGCTTATTTAATAAATCATGTTTAACTTTCAGGAAAATTTTGCATAATCTTATAGTGTTATGTTTCTTTCAAGAAATTAAACTTTGGTAAATGTATTTTAAATATACCTCTATGTCTTCCATTAAGTAATATTTGGCCCTTTCTATGGAAAAATTATTTCCTCCAGTTATACTTTATTACATTCTAAAAATAAATCTCTTGAAGGCAGGCTGCTTCTTCTGAGCATGCGACCAGATAGTAATAATATGGTTAAGACTTCAAAAGTAAAAATCAATGAAGATGTTTGATTAGCATAATCATTTTTAAAAATGATGAAAGTAGAATGTGAAATGTCAATATTCTTAATGCCAAAATTTGATGAACTATAACAATACATTAAAATAATTGCAAAAGAGAATTTTAATAATATAAAAATGAAATTCCTTATTCAGATAACGTTAATGAAAATAAATAGCCAAAATCAAACTAGAAAATCAATACTTCTCTTAAAAGACAAAATTTAAAAACACACTTATTTCCAAGGTGTCATCTAATTAAAAAAATGTTTGCACCTATTTTTCAAGTTTGACTTTTATTTCAATGTAAACTCTTTCTTCAGTATTCAACATTATATATTTCAAATTTGCCCCTAAGTTCATTCATATTTTTAAAGTAATAGATCAGTTTTGGCTTTTGGCAAAATAATGTGATTGACCCTTCCCCAATGTGATCTCTATCCTTCCCTTCCCCCACGTTTGCTCTTTTATTTTATGATCTCTAGTTTCCACACCTGCCCCATTAAGATATTTTCTGATAGGTAACACAGAGGCATAAGTGACTAATAATTTTAAAGTGCTACACATATGTACTACTCCAACGAGATAACACATATACACTCCCTATCACAATTCTCGATGCCCAGTAGGTGATTAATAATTGGTGAGTTGTCCTTTTTTACAGCTTTGTCTTTCACTGCTCTTATAAGTCAAAACTGCTAATAATATTAACTCACACTTCTAAAGAATGCTAACTTCTTGACAGCCCCCCTGTGAAGCACAGTTATATTTGCATTATCTAATTGAATCATTATAGCAACCATACAGACTGGGTCCTATTATTATCCCCATTTTACAGATGACAAAACTGAAACTCAAACCTTGTCACAGCCATCAACTGGCAGAGCTATAATCAAGATGAGGTCTTTTTGATTTCTGGGTCCATTTTCTGATTCTCTGTCCTTTATCCTGCTATTTATAGCACATCTGCCCTGTACTTCTTGAGAACTTTGTTTATTCTTTGGCTCTTTCCCCCTCCCCACTCCCTACTGGTGTTCAAAATCAACACACACTACACAAGAGCCAGTGTAACTGCAGACACAGAACGAAACAGTGCATATAATACACTAACTTTTTTCAACCCTTGTATTTCTCAGATCATTTGTTCATTGCAAATCACTCAACAGATCAAGTTCACAAATGGCATATACTTGCATTGATAGTGTGATTCAAGATATATTATTTCATCCTTAAGAACATCTACATAAACACAAATGTGGCAGTCTACTGGTTGTCCAACACAACCAGCTATCCTATTTTTCCAGAAAGCAAGAACAATAATAAGTAGATACTGCATTTTCAAACTTCCCTTGCATTTATCTGAGGCTTATGGCTAATTTTGGTCAACAGGACATGAATTAGTGATATGTGTAACTTCTGTGTCATCTCTAGTATAAAACAAACCCTGGCTCTTCCACTTTCTCTTAAACTTAAACATGAGGTGTCTGGGACCCAGTTTTGACTACGCTGATAAAGACAATTCTCTTGGGCAGAGGTGGGCAAACTTTTTCTGTAAAGTTCCAGACAGTAAATATTTTAGGCTTTATGGGCCACATAGGGTCTTCATTACAACAGTTTAACATTGCTATTGCAGTACAGAAACAGCCACAGACAACAGATACACAAAATGAGTGAGACTGTGCTCTAATAAACCTTTATTTAGCAAAAACAGACAGAGAGCCAGATTTAGCCCACAGGCTACAATTTGCTGATCCCTGCTCTAAAAGATGGTCGAACAGCAAGATGAAAAGGACCTCAGGATACCTGAATAACTACTTTCAGAATAGCCAGCAATCAATCTGAACCACTAGTATCTGGATTTGTTGCTATGCAAGAAATTTATTTATTCTCGAAGCCACTACACTGGGGAGTCCCTTTGTTACAGCAGCTTTAGATTTACTATCACAAATACTATAAGTGACAGAGAGGGAGAAAATAATTACATAAAGCTTTAATTTGCAATGCAAAATTTTAAGTAAAATCATTCAATGTGTCAGCATTTTTATTAGTAGTTAAATACATTTTAGAAGTCTGGCATATACCTTCCAAACTATTTGCTACAAATTAGGGAATAAAAAAATACTAAGAATGAAAGCAACTTTGGATGTGGCCAGCTGTACTACAGTCTCCAGAAACCTGCACCATCAGAAAATTGGGGATCATTTTCATTTATATTATTAAAAAGGATTAAAGCCTTCAGCCCTACTGTTGAATTTCAATTATCAAACAGTGAGGGAGCAGAAATATTTAGAGAAGACAACAGGACTCTCCACTCCTAACGCCTAAATCAAATGACAAAAGTAGTGGCCTACTTTGCCTCCATGTGTGGATGCCCCCATTAATGAAAGTGTGCTAAAAGATCTCATCAACACAATTCTACAGGTAATATGCATCAATTACACATGAGGGGCATACGAGTCTAGCTAAATTATAGATCTTAAATTGCGCCCTCCCACGTTTGTTATTCACTCAACCAGTAAGTTGATAGATTCCCATATAGCTTCTGAATATAGAACTGATAAATATGTAACCATATTTAATTAGTGAAGAAAATAAATGAAGCAGCCTGTCCTTCTTCATTGGGGAAGGCACATCACAGAGCAAGTCTGTCTGCATGGCAGCAGCTACTCCTTCCACCTTGATGGTATGTAGTTCATCATGTAGAGTGAACACTAAATCTGGTCATACCCCTAAATCACCAAGGAAATGAACTTTAAAAAGCACATTCTTAGGAATTATTTTCAAAGTTTTCATTTTAGTAAATCTAATAGGGGATCTGAACTAGGTGATTATGTGTCCAATGAAGCACTTATCCCCATACCTAATTTAGTAAGTACTGATCTAGAAAATTACAGTAAATATTATATAGATTGGCCCAAGCATGATCCTCACACAGTATATTTTCACAATGTTCCAAACAGACACTTACCTATAGATAAATGTCTTTGGAAGACAAATCTTAAATCAACCAAAGTAGAAAAAGTACTTAAAATTTTACTAATCCAAGCCTTCTTCTTTTTCCTATTGACCCTTCATTGTTAGGTGAACAATTAAGCCTTCAGCTTCCTCGGGGTTATACATGCTAACTCCTTTTTCCCTTGCCCTTTCCGTATGAAAGGCTTCTCTAGTTTTATAGCTCAGGTACCTTCAGTTCCTAGAAAGAACGAATTATGGTATTTTTTAATCCCTTTATCCCCAGTGCCCAATATAACACCTATACTCTCAGATAATAGGAATAATGATAATGTTTACAAATCATATACCTGGTAAGGGTAGTATCTACAGTCCATAAAGAACAATTATAACTCAACAATAAAATAACCCAAATTAAAAATGGGCAAATGATTTAATAGATGTTTCTCCAAAGAAGATATACAAATGGCCAATAAGCACATGAAAGGATACTCACCACCACTGGTTACTAGGGAAATTGAAATGCAAATCAAGACCATAATGAGATACTACTTCATACCCACTAGGATGGCTATAATTCAAAAAAAGAAAAAATACAGAGACAATAATAAGTGTTGACAAGAATGTGGAAAAATTGGATCCCTCATATACACTGCTGTTGGGAAGATAAAATGATGCAGCTGCTTTGGAAAACAGTCTGGCAAGTTCTTCAAAAGTTTAAACATAGAGTTACCATACAAATAAGCAATTTCACTCTTTGATATACAGCCAAGCGAAATAAAAACATATGTCCACGGAAAGCTTTGTACATAAATGTTCATAGCAGAATTTTCCATAATAATCCAAAACTAGACACAGCCCAGAGGTCTTTCAATGGGTGAATACTTAACCAAACTGTAGTAGATTCATACCATGGAATATTATTCAGCAATAAAAAGGAATGAAACACACAGCAACTTGCATGAATCTCAAGGGCTTTACGCTGAGTAAGACAAGACAGTGTCAAAAGGTTACATACTGTGTCATTCCATACATTTGACATTCTTGAAAAGATAAAGCTATAGTGATGGAAAACAGATCAGTGGGTGCCAGAGGATATGGATGAAGTGAAGATGTGACTATAAAGAGATAGTACAGGCCGGGCACGGTGGCTCAAGCCTGTAATCCCAGCACTTTGGGAGGCCAAGACGGGCAGATCACAAGGTCAGAAGATTGAGACCATCCTGTCTAACATGGTGAAACCCCGTCTCTACTAAAAAATACAAAAAAACTAGCGGGGTGAGGTGGTGAGCGCCTGTAGTCCCAGCTACTCGGGAGGCTGAGTCAGGAAAATGGCCTTAACCCGGGAGGCGGAGCTTGCAGTGATCTGAGATCCGGCCACTGCACTCCAGCCTGGGCGACAGAGCTGAGACTCCGTCTCAAAAAAAAAAAAAAAAAAAAAAAGAAAAGAAAAAAAGAGATAGTACAGAAGAGTTTTTGAGATGATGGAACAATTCTGTACTGATTGTGGTGGTGCTTGTACAAATACATACATGTGTTAAAATTTATAAAACTGTACACTAAAATAAAAACACCAAAGTAAAATCACATCTGTGACTGCAGATTAATTACTCAACATTTTGGTTAAGAAAATATATAGAGAGAGTACAGAAGTACCTACAGTACGCATGTTCCAATGACAGAAGCAGGTATTAATTGGTCAGCGAACTTGGGAGGCAGGGAACCCAGAAGTTTGAGATTATAGTGAGCTGTGATAGTGCCACTGCACTCCAGCCTGGGTGACAGAGTGAGATCCTGTCTCAAAATGAATAAATAAATAAACATAGCCAGAAAACAAATAATACTTTAATACTTCCTGAAATAAAGAGATATTTGGAGTCTTTCTCTAAAGGGTAAATGGAGGAGCAGTTTTTAGAGCAGGAAAACAGAGACAGATACTGTATAGTAAAATGAAATTGCTATAATGTATCAAAACATTGTTATAAAAAGTGCTTAACCAGGATTCTTAAAACTAGAAAATGATAAATTACAAATGTTTATAAGGTGGCAGCTGAGAGACAAGTCACTGGGAATCCTTGATGCCACATTAAGTTTCAAAGTAAATTACCGAGATTATGGTTCTAATCAAGATATATTCTGCATGTTTATTCATTCATTCCATTAATATTCAGTATCTATCATAGGCCAAAAACTGTTCTAGACATTTGAGATATGTCTTCTATGAACAAAATAAACAAAAATACCTGTTTTGTAGTGCTTACCTTCTAATATGTAAGATTAGGGTTAGAAGAATCTGTTAGGCTTTGGTGAGAGTATAAACACATAAAATATTTTGGAAATTAGGTACAGATCCAAATTTATAGTACCCATACCTTTTGGCCTAGCAACTCTACTTCGGTGAATCTATCTTGCAGACAAACTCACACAGGATCTAAGATCTAAGAGTTTGTGATAAGTAGAATGATAAGATAGCCTCCAATATTCCCACCTGTTGGTGTACATGCCTTCTATAATTCTTTCCCTTGAATGTGAGCAAGACCTGTGCATATTATGGGAATCACTCCCTTTATTATATTTATATTATTAATCAGTTGACTTTAGAGTTAAGTTAACCTAAAGAAAGATTCTACAGATAGGTTTGACATTATTAAGTGAACCCTGTAAAGAGATTGAGCCTTTCCTGGACTCAAAGAGTTTCAGAGTGTGAGAGGACCTATGGAGGGCACTATGCAGCAGGAACCTAAGAGTGGCCTCTAGGAACTGAGCATGGTGCCTGGCCAACAACCAGTGAGAAAGCAAGGAACTCAGTCATAGAACCACAAAAATAATGATTCCATCATTATCATGAAGAAGCATGGAAGCAGATCCTCCATTAGTCAAGGCTACATGAAAATTGTGAGATAATAAATTTTTCTTGTTTTAAGCTGCTAAGTTTGTTATGATTTACTATGCAGCAGGAGAAAACTAATACAAGGTATTTCAACGAGAATGTTAAGGATGCTATTTGTAAGTGAAATATAAGAAATACTCTAATATCTAAACTAAATTTGTTAAACAAATTAGGAAAATTTGGACTATGGAATACCATGATGCCATTCTATAAAGTTCTTTACATCCAAAATATAGAAGTACTAATATGTGCTAATACATACTAATATGTTCTTGGTAGTGTGTCATGTAAAAAAGAGCCATTGACAGAATAACATGCCGAGGCTTACTTAGAAGAATGTACCACAAAATATGGTGCTTTGACACTGGAGGGATTCTCTCTGGAATTTCCTTATTTGACTAAAAAAACTTCTTTTAATAAAAAGCAATTGTCTTAAGACCCCCTCCCTAGGAATTTCATCAAATAATCAGAAAATATTAACCTCTGGAGAAGAGAAGAGACTGGGAGTCATCAGCAAGTCCAGACAGACTTTTCATCTATTCTTCTGAGGAAGCTCTAGTGGAAGTGGTGGGAAGGCAAGGGGTGGAACTTCACTGTGAACAAAGGTAATACCTGGGAAACTTTATCTGCAAAATACGACAACCTTTATTCACAGTGAAGTTCCACCACTCACCTTCTACCACCTCCCCGAGAGCTCAGAGCAATTTTGTCCCATGCTATTGTTTTTTGGGTTCATTCATTTCCTCTGACAATCATTGACTCCTGCACCCCCAATCTCCCCTTTCTCTATGAAGAAATGTACATAAGCATCTATACCTCATTGTGTTATTGGGTAATCACATTTCCCACAATTTTCCCCTATGCACATTAAATATATTTTGTATGCCTTTTTCTCCTACTAATCTACCTTTTGTCAGATTGTTTCCAGCAACCTTTGGTGGACAGAAGGGAAATTTTACTTTGACTCCCAAAATATGTATAACACATACCATATTTTGTAATAAAGAAAATATCCAAATATCCAAGCTGGGTATGGTGGCACACACCTGTAGTCCCAGCTATTCAGGGGGCTGAGGCAGGAGGAATGCTTGAGTCCAGAAGTATGAGTCCAGTCTTGGCAGTATAGTGTAATCCTATCTCTGATTTAG
>NW_012102798.1:1321017-1326863 GCF_000951045.1 Mandrillus leucophaeus
ATATATATTTGAATGTGCACAGAAAAAGTCTGGAAGAAAACACGTCAACCTTTTTACAGTAGTTATCCCAATAAAATAGAAGAAGTTTGGTGGGTGAGACAAGAAGGGTTTCAACTTTTATTCTGTATACTTATGTATTATTTGAATTTTGTTTTAAGGAATATACATTCTTTTTGTGTTTCAATTAGTATAAATGAATAATCTGTGATAGTAATAGTTGTAGAAGCTATTTTTTCCCTCTGATAGTTACCTTTATCTCGGGATTTAACAGCTTTTGAAAACAGCTCACTTTAAAGTATTATCATTTTGAATATCTGTTTAATGATTGCAGAGAGTTACTATTTGTGGTCAAAAAATCTACCTTTTACATATCGTGACTATGAAAAGTCTGTGCTTAAGACTTCCAATACAGAACCATTATCTTTAGTTTCAGGAAAATTACTCACTGCCGCACACTAACATCATTGGTGGCAAGAAACCAAATCATAAGGGGAGTTTTTGAAGAGTGGCATAACCTTATCTGCAACTGAAATTGACCTCTAGCACGCGAAGTGTCTGACACTTCCCCAGAATGAGATGACAGTAACAAATAGTCAAGAGTCCAACAATCAGAATAATTCCTTCACTTGGGAGGAAATAAGCCTGCTGTGCTGGCACTTATAATAGTGTGCAAAAAGGGTGGGCTCAGGGGAATTGTCTAAATAGGCACAGTAAGTGAACCAAGTATAGAGAGTTAAGAGATACCAGTAGGAAAGTGGATACGAGGTTTTAAGCAATACACAGTGATTAAGGCTAAAATTAAATCAGAGATGAAAACTGAGTCATAGTTAAGAAAATCAAAATACTTCACCCCAAAATATACTTCTTTGGTTTATTTTGATTTGGTTGTTCCAGGTCCTGCAAACCTAAGAAGGCCTGCACAGCTATATTTTGTCAGGAAGATTTGCATATATAGAGAATCTGCATAGATACAGCCAGGCTTTCTCTGAGGTTCACTTTTGTCCAGATCTAGGAAAGATTAACTGAGAGTCTGTCACCTTTAAAAGTCTGAAAGAAACATTTACCATCTACTCTCTCTGAGGGCTGCTACCTGTGAGGTTTCATCTACATAACAAGACCACCTTTGCTAGCCAGGCCTCTTCTTCCCCTCCCATAACCTGTCTTACCATTACAACGTGATTTCCCAACATAACCTGGTTTTGGCCATGTTCTAAGCCCCCATTCTATCTCTAACCTCAAGATGGTATATAAGTTTCTGTACCCCACGTGAGGTTTGAGATAATCACTCCACGGTTCTCTGGTGAATATTAATAAATTTGTATGCCCTCTCTAATATCAATCTGCCTTTTGTGAGTTGATTTTTCAGGGAATCTTCATAGAACTAGGGGGGTGTTTTTCCTTGGCCCCTACAATAGTCAGGTCAGTGCCACTGCTAGTGCCTTTGTGCAAATTGTCAAGACTTCTGTTTCTCCAGGCAATAAATCCCCATGCCAGACTCCATTTCTTCCACTCATCCTGGGGCTACAATGCAGTTAAAAATCTATACAACTAAATTGGCAGTAGTCCTGAGTCAGGCCCAGGAAAGCAAAGAAGAGCCAGTATATGAGAGCTGGCATATGGGATTTAAATCCCACTAGGCTCTAGTAGAGTTACCTACTTTTGATGTGACATTGTACTAAGCCAGCCCAAAGCAAGATTGGGGTGAAGCAGGAGTGGTTCTTTACAAGGCCAACTACACCTGAGACCCTGTATTAGTCAGGATCAACACATAAAATTAAACATCCCAGACCCTACCAGACTCTGTGAGATAATAACCATAAGGAGATAGCTTTGTTACATTTGTACAGCAATGATTAAAGTGGCCCAAATGAACCGAACAAATGAACTAGTATTGAACCTAAGAATATCTATCTAGATGTTTGAAATTTTATAAAAATAAAAATGAATAGAACCTGTTTGAACAATTAAAATAAATGCAGTTTGATCAAGATTGATCACATTTTTTATAATATAACTGACACTGCTATATTCCTAAATTAAAATGTTCTGCAGCATTAATCTTGATGTTGTATGCCTGCTTGTCAATGATGAGATGATGAATTAAAGTTTCTCCATTAATCAGACATCCTAATAACACATCCTTCAAGACATCCTAGTGTCACATTTGTTTTCTCAAATTTGCACATAGTCCATGTCATTTTGTATCCTTTTTCATCAAACCACATTGATTAATCAATCATTTAATCAAGCACCTTCTACATACCCAGAAGCATGCTAGATGTTGTAGGAAATCATAGGAAGTAGAGAAAGAAAATACTGTTATTGAAGCACTTGAAAACTAGCTGAGAAGACAAGACTTACACACTCATAAAGTGTATAAAAATGTGTAAGTATATAGTAAAGTCTATGATGTCAAAAGTAAACAATAAGACCCTATTTTACAATATATACAATAAATATTTTTTAAAAAAAAGAGTAAAGGAAGGAGAATAACTTTGAGCCTTAAAGAATAGATTGGAAGAGCTTAACTGCTCTGTGCTATAAGCCTTTTTGATTGCTCAAAAATTGCATTGAAAAGTGTATTTTTTCTGCCGTACACTGAACATCAGTGCAGTGCTTTCACTCATAGAGAACACTAATATGTTTCCAACCCTCAGATGTTTTTTTGGGGAAAAAGGAGCAGGGCAAGGTTTCAGCTACTGGCACAGAAGGCTCACTTATGCTTTGTTGAAGGAGACCATTCTAGCTCCCACTTTGCTTGGTCATTGAGACTTTATATCAGTTCTGCTTCATTATGGCTAAATACTTTTCGTAAATAGAGCATTCAGATTCTCCATTTCTTTGTGACCAAGCCTTTTCTGTCATTTCTGAGGTTATATAACTCATTTAATGAAAGCTTTTGGAGTGTTTTGAAAATTCAATATGCATTCTCATCTATGTAGAATAAAAGCTCTTATTCACTATTTTTTCAAGAGGAAAATAAGATACAATTTGAAAAAGAATGTTCAGTGTATTCCACCCTTCAATTACTTTATAAATAATTGTCAGGCCTCTGAGCCCAAGCTAAGCCATCATATCCCCTGTAACCTGCACGTATACCTCCAGATGGCCTGAAGCAACTGAAGAATCACAAAAGTGAAAATAGTTAGTTCCTGCTTTAACTGATTACATTCCACGTTTGTGATTTGTTCCTGCCCCACCCAAACTGATCAATTAACCTTGTGACATTCCTTCTCCTAGACAATGAGTCTCAGAACCACCCTACCAAGAACCTTGTGACCCCCGCTCCTGCCCGCGAGAGAATTACCCCCTTTAACTGTAATTTTCCACTACCTACCCAAATCCTATAAAACTGCCCCACCCCTATCTCCCTTTGCTGACTGCTTTTTCAGACTCAGCCTGCCTGCACCCAGGTGACTAAAAAGCTTTATTGCTCACACAAAGCCTGTTTGGTGGTCTCTTCGTACGAGGCGTGTGGCAATAATTAACCCTCAATTCTTATATCTTATGACTTTGCAGGCAGAGGGGTGCTCCCTGATTACCTCAGGGCACTATTGCTTGATTAGTGAGCAGTTGCTTAAGCAAACAGATGTGCATGTATTTGAGACATAAATCATTAAAATGACTACAAAGGACAATAATAAATGTATGACTTTTTATGATGTCCCACTTCTTCAGTCATGGGTTTCCATTTTCAGTGTTCTTTAGCTCTAATTGTGCATGTCATGTAAATCTATACGAAAGTTAGTATCTTTCTAGGGCTCACTATATGCCCATAGAAATGGGGAATATCATCATTGCAAGAAATATTAGAAATCTTTCCTCATTTTACAGAAGACATAGATAAAGAGGAGACAACTAGCTATTGACAGAGTCAGAAATAAAATTCCTGTCTCTTGACAAAATTAATCTATAGGATTTTTGTTTTGTTTTTAACTAGGAAGGTTAAATTGAGAAGAGTAAAATTTTGGCAACCTAAAAAGCACTGCCATTGTTATCTCAAGCATTATCAGTGACTATAAGCTCTTCAAAACTCCAAAAACCTTTGTTACTGGGGGGGTCCTTGCTCCAAGAGCTCCCAAGATGGTGGTAGGCTGCTTCCAAAATGGCAGCAAGCCACTTCCAAGATGGTGGCAAACCTCGTGTTCTCTGACCTGGGGTTCTTGGCCTTGCAGTTTCCAAGGAATGGAATCTTGGGTCATGCAGTGAGTGTTATAGCTGTATTAGAAGCTGTGGGTCACGGAAGAGAACCGTGGAGCCCAATGACTAGTGTTCAGCTCAATTAGGATGAACTCAGGCACTTAGCCCTGCAGGAACAATGGCAAGCCTTTAGCCCAATTGGGAGTGGCAATGGGCGACTCCCTGGATCAGGAGCACAGCAGACATCCTGCTGGATCCAGAGGGATGGAAGTCAGCTGGGGGTCTGCGACTGAGGCAAACAGCAGTCGTGGACACGAGCAAAAGCTCAGCTCGAGCGGTAACAAAACACGGACCAGAAGAGTGCAGTTGCAAGATTTAATAGAGTGAAAGAGTGAAAACAGTTCCCATATAAGGGGAGGGGACTCAAAGTGGGTTGCTGTTGCCAGCTCAAATGCCTGGGTTTATATCCTGATCCTTGTTCCTCCCACTGTGCTCTCAGGCAATAGATGATTGGCTATTTCTTTACCTCCTGTTTTTGCTTAATTAGTATTTAAGTGAGCTCTCTGATTGGTCGGGTGTGGGCTAAGTTGCAAGTCCTGTATTTAAAGGTGGATGCGGTCACCTTCCCAGCTAGGCTCAGGGATTCTTAGTCGACCTAGGAAATCCAGCTAGTCCTGTCTCTTACCTTGATGCCAGCTTAAGGCTGATTTTTCTTTACCACTGCCAAAACACTATGGAACAGTTTCCGGGATAGGTCTACACCCAAGCTCAGTGGCAGAGTTCACAGGAGGCAACCACATGCTCACCAGCTTCTGTAGAGTATTTTAAAATATGTTGTGCTTCTTCTCTTTCTAGCCCCCAACTCAGACCTGCATTTACATCCTACTGACATTCATTTTCCATTCCTTACCCATGGGGTCAATGATTAATTGTGGGAATATACCATACAAATAGCAAGGAAAAAAAAAAATCCCATAATGGAAACTTTTAGTAACTGAAAGAACACAGTGGGTTATTGGCCCAGAAAAGCATTAAAGTGCTAACCATAAAGCTAGATTGAAAAACATCCAGGAATGGAAGACTAAAACTCAAGCTTTATCTTAAGATCCAGTATCCAGCACAATGCTCTATTCATAACAGGTATTCAGTAAATATTTATAAACAAATAAAGAGACATTAGATTGGAACATGCACTGGATTTTGGAGTTAGCATGATTCAAATGGGAAAGTATGGGGGTGGGTGGGAGGAACGAAGAAAAATGGTAAGAAAAAACACATAAATAAACAGAACAGCTATCAGATTAAATAAAAAGAATTGAGAATTTCTCTTAAATGGCATTTTATTTTCTTTTTCACTTTTTTTAATTATTATTTTTATTATACTTTAAGTTCTGGGGTACATGTGCAGAAGGTGCAGGTTTGTTACAGAAGTATACACGTGCGATAGTGGTTTGCTGCACTCATCAACCTGTGATCTACATTAGGTATTTCTCCTAATGCTGCCCCTCCCCTAGCCCATCACCTCCCGACAGGCGCCAGTGTGTGATGTTCCCCTCCCGGTGTCCATGTGTTCTCATTGTTCAACTCCCATTTACGAGTGAGAACATGTGGTGTTTGCTTTTCTGTTCTTGTGTTAGTTTGCTGAGAATGATGGTTTCCAGCTTCATCCATGTCCCTGCAAAGGACATGAACTCATCCTTTTTTAT
>NW_012102798.1:1326913-1330177 GCF_000951045.1 Mandrillus leucophaeus
TTTTTTATGACTGCATAGTATTCCATGTTGTATATGTGCCACATTTTCTTTACATTACATTTTCAATACATTACTGTTGACTACAAGTACAATGTTATACAACAGCACTCTAGAGTTGATTCATCTTGCTTGACTCAAACTTTACATCCATTGATTAGTAATTCCTCATTTCCCCCTCTCTTCAGCCACTGGTAACCACAATTCTACTCTTCGATTATATGAATTTGACTATTTTAGATATCTCATCATTGAAATCATGCAGAATTTATCTTTGTGTGACTGGCCTATTTCACATAGCTTAATATCTGCAAGGTTTAACCATGTTGTCACGTATATGGCCTAATTTCCTTCTTTTCAAAGGCTGAATAGTGTTCAATTGTGTTATGTAACACATTTCCTGTACCCATTTACCTGTTGATGGACATTTAGGTTCTTACAATAGCTTGGCTAACAATTACTAGTGATTAATTGAATTAGACCATGGTACACAGTCCTATGTTACAGCAATGTAAGTTTCAAAGTAAACCATGATCTTTAAGAATTACATTTTAAAATAACCATAACTGTAAATGTATGTTACATCAGCTGATATCGTGATTTCAGCACATGCAAGAAATTAATTTTGTTTGCCCTTCCCACTCACTCATCATTTCTGAGATTTAGTAAGCACTCAAGCCTATCAATAATGCTTCATTATCTATATCCTTCTCTTTCTGTCCTAGGGGGAATATTTTACAAGAGAGAACGGGCAGAAATTCATGGGAAATGCAAAAAATTTTCCATCTTTCATTTACATGTGGAATAATTACCTGATTCCTAAATACAACTTTCCCAAGGGTCTGAAATAGAAGCACAGGAAACTTTGGGGTCTATTATTTCCCAACATAATATCTTTATATCACAGAGGAAAAAAATTAAGTCAAAGGTATCTGAAAGCTTTCTAGATTTTAAAATAAGAAGCACATTACTATTTGTTCTGTGACTATACAAAAATTTACATTACGGCAGAAAATACAAATAAATCATAAGATAACTATCTCCTGGAAAGACCCACCTATACCATATCTACATTATTTTTTTTATTATACTTTAAGTTCTAGGGTACATGTGCATAATGTGCAGGTTTGTTACATATGTATACTTGTGCCATATTGCTGTGCTGCACCCATCAACTCGTCAGCACCCATTAACTCATCATTTACATCAGGTATAACTCCCAATCTCCTCTAGCCATTTTCTCACAGTGTCAGGAATACTGTTGGCTGAATGAGACTGTGCATTTCTCCACAGTAAGGATTTGGGAGCATTCCTAGAGGGCAGCTAAAGTCCATAATGCAAGCTACCACAAGCCAAGAAATCTGACCTTTCCCCTTCGCTGTCACAGTTTCTTTATCTTACCTAGCAATACACAGAATAGGATTGGAAACCTTCCAGGTGGGTAGTGAGTATTTGCTGAACAATCATCTGATCTTCCCAATTGGCTATTGTAGTAGAATATGAGTATGTAGACTTCTTTAGCTAGGATTGGTAGGAACAAACTCTCCAAGGAGACTTTTGAAACAGGGCCTTGCCCTGTTGCCCAGGCTGGAGTACAGTGGTGCGATTTTGGCTCATGGCAGCCTTGACCTCCCAGGCTCAAACAAACCTCTCACCTCAGCCTCCCCAGTAGTAAGGACTAAAGGTGTGTGCCACCGTGCCTGGCTAATTTTGTTCATTTTTTGTAGAAACGAGGTCTCACTATGTTGCCCGGGCTGGTCTCTATCCCCCAGGCTCAAGCAATTCTCCCTTCTCAGCCTCCCAAAATGCTGAGATATCAGGCATGAACCACTGTGCACAGCCTCCAAGGAGGTGATATTTGAACTGAACTGCCAGTGATAAGGAAGGGGTAACCAGAGAGGGAAGAGTACTTTAAGAAGAAGAAACAATAAATTCAAATACTATGAGACAGGAAAGAGCTGGTTGTGTTCAAGAATAAAAAGGTCAGCAGAGTGACTGAAAGGTAGTGAATTGGGGGAAGAGTAGAGAGGGATGAGTCAGAGAAATAGACAAATTATGTAAATCTTGTAAGATGTATATTCAGAATTTCTAATTTATTATAAGTGGATATGAGGAGTCACTGGAGATTTGTTTTTAATGAAAAATTCCAAACATACTTTTAAAAGAGAATGACATAATAATCCTCATAGAGCTATTAACCAAATTTAATAATTATCAACATTTTGTCATATTTACTTCATCTGTCTTCTTTGCTTTAGTTTACTTAAGCACTTAAATTAAATCCCAGACTTCATGGTATTTCACTTCTATATACATAATTTAGCATGCATCCCTGAAAAGTATGAATATTTTCTTACATAACCACAACGCCATTGTCACACCTAACTTAGAAAATAATGTCTTTAGTGTCATCTAATAACTAAACAATAATTACATTTATTCAGTTATGTCACAAATAACTTTTCACTATTGCTTTATTTAAAGCAGGATCCAAACAAATTCCACTCTTTACATTTGTTTTTATTCATTTTCCACCCTAAAGCAATAACCGCCTCCTTTTGTCCCTGTTACTGATTCGTAAAAGAATACAAGTCTCTTTTCTTGGTGAATGCCCGGATATAATGGATTCAATGAATTGTGATGCTGTTAACTTGTCCAACTAACTCCCACATTTCTTTAAATGAAAACTACTTCTTTATTGGATTCAGGTTCCACTTTTAGACAAAATTACTTTATAGACTGTACTGTGTATTCCACCTTGAGGGAACACTCAATTTCTGGGTGTCATTTTTAGTGATTGATTGGTGGGTTCATGTGGTAGCAGCCTGATCCCTCCATTGTAAAGTTCTCTGTAAGTCTTCATTCGGTGCTTCTGTTGTGGCTCAGAAAATAATCCCACAAAATGAAGTCTTCAGAAGCAGCCTCAGAAGCAAAAGTTTTGCTTTGACTTTCTCTTGCTCTTGTATCTCTCAGTTCCATCCTCCCCTGAGGCTAGCCATAGAAACTGGAATCCTTTTTCTCGAAGATGGGTCAGAGAAACCAGAAGCTCTTTTCTCCACCCAGCCATAAAAGTTCAAAATACTGCTTTAATTTTCCCTCCAACTTTCTGCGTAAAAAGTGGTCATAAAGAAATGATCCTGAAGGGGGCGGAGCAAGATGGCCGAATAGGAACAGCTCCAGTCTCCAACTCCCAGCGCGAGCGACACAGAAGACCGGTGATTTCTGCATTTTCAACTGAGGTACTGGGTTCATCTCACTGGGGAGTGC
>NW_012102798.1:1337242-1363414 GCF_000951045.1 Mandrillus leucophaeus
AAAAAAAATACTATAACTCTCAAAACATAAATTTGACAACTTAGAATGGACCATTCTTTGAAAAACATAAAATGTCACACTTCACACAATATAAAATAGTTTGCATAGCCTTTAGTACAATAAAAGGAAAATGAATTTTTCATCTGACTCCAAAAAAAAAATAATTTCCACAGGCTTAGATGGTTTCACTGGAAAATTATATCTAAAGCTTAAACAAGAATTAACACCAAGTCTACAAAATTTCTTCAGGTATTGGAAAAGCAGAAAACATTCTTAGTTTGTTTTCACACTGCTATAAAAACCTGCATGAGACTAGGTAATTTATAAAGCAAAGAGGTTTAGTTGACTCACAGTTCAGTATGGTTGCGGAGGCCTCAGGAAACTTATAATCTTGGCAGAAGTTTAAGGGGAAGCAAGGCATCTTCTTTACAAGGCAGAAGAAAGGAGAATAAACTCAGGAGGAACTACCAAACACTTATAAAACCATCAGATCTCGTGAGAGCTCACTCACTCTCAGGAGAACAGTATGGGGAAACTTCCCCCATGGTTCAATTAACTCCACCTGCTCTCTCCTTGGACCTGTGGGGATTAAGAGGATTACAATTCAAGATGAGAGTTTGGGTGGGAGCACAGCTGAAACATATTAACTTCCCAATTTACTTCATGAAGCCAGGATTACCTTGATATAAAAACAAGCCAAAGGCAGTACGAAAAACAGACCAATATCCCTCATGAATATAGACACAAAATACCCTATCAAAACGATACTTTAGCCTGGTTTAAGGTGTTGTTGAAGTTTTATACATCCCTCCTAATTTTATAATTCTTTTAGCAATTATTGAAATGTATGCTGACATCTCTAACTATGGTTGTGGATTTGTGTATTTCTTCTTTCAATTATATAGGGTTTTGCTTCACCTGTTTTTACTCCACCTGTTTTATGTTTGTAATAGTTGCATGAATCATTAGGACTATTATATTCTCCCGGTGAGCATCCTTAATGCTTCACGAATTACAAGCCTTTCCCCTCTGGTTAATGGTAACGTGGACACTTTACAATCCTCTCTGAGCTCAGAGGACATTTTCCCTTACTCTTTTTAGGTGGTTCTTTCCCCAACACCTGGTATCGTCCTCACACACAAGTGCTGATTAGTACCTAGCTAAGGACTCCGAGGGAACACTTTGCAGATGTCCAGTGCAGTTCTCTTTTCTCTGTTGTTTTACCTTGTGAATTTCTAGCCACACTGGCCTTCCTTTACTCCTCCTTTAGCCTTCCATTTATTCATTTCAGGCAGCTTACTGGGCTCCACCAACTCTCTTTTATGGCTTAGGTCTGTAATCTTTCTTCAAGGAGTATAGTAGTACAACTAACAGAACTGATTTTGTTTCTACCCTCTGAGGTAATATTCCCCTGTGTTGCCTAATATGCAATAACTAAACATTGTTGTTTTATATATTTTGTCAATTTATTTTTTAGCTGCTGTTGTGTTTTTTGGTTTTCATTTCTTTCTTTTTTTTTTTTTTTTCCAGAATGTAGAATAAACCTTTTCTGTTGGGGGAAAAAAAAAAAAAAAAAAGAAATGATCCTACCTATCTTCTTTGGTTGTAGGTCATAAGACTCCCATTCCAGAGAGGGTTCTGCTTCACACCCAGAAGGAACAAATGCTTGCTCAGACAGGCCAAGAAGAACCTAGACAGAGAGGCCTTGCTGAGTTTCCCCACTCAGTCTATAAGCATTTGATCATACCCTTTTTGTCCAACAATATTTCTACATGGGTGTCCACACTTTGTTGACGTAAGCATTAAAATGGATAATTTCTTCTGTATATCTGGGTCTTCACTCTGAAGACTCCTTTGTATGCCTTTTCTCCTACTAACCTGCCTTTCATGAGTTGATTTTCTAGTGAACCTTCAGAGGGCCAAGTCTTGGCCCCTATACTTCCATCCATCAAAGATAATTCCCTAAATCAATGATCTCATTATGTGTTACACAATAGTTATTTTATAATCTATAATGTCTTTCCCATTTTTGGCTGGAATTCTTCTGAAAAGGAGAAGTTTGACTCATAAACTACAGTTATTTTAGAACCCTAAAATATACTCATTAGGAGGTGTTAAGCGGTAGAGTGATAAGATCTGATTTACTCTTTAGAAAGATGGACTGTGGGCTGAAGGACGGCAGGTATAAAGGCAAGAAAACTAATTAGAGGGCTGCAGCAAAGTCCAGCTAAGAGATAGTGGTGTTTTGGAGTAATATTTTAACATTAGAAATGATGAGAAGTGGTCATAATCAGGATATGATTTGGAGATAAATCCAAGAGGACTTGAAGTATTGGATGTGAGCTGTGAAGGAAAGACAGAAATCAAGAATGTCTCCTAGGTTTGGGTTTAATCAAGTAGGTGTCAACACCAAGATCAAGAAACACAACATGACCAGTAGTACAGAGGCACCCCTTGTACCCCCTCCTGGACAGTCCTCTCATTCCCAGAGTAACTACCATCTTGATATCTAATGGCAAATGTTAGTTCTATCTGGTTTTGCTCTTTCATTAATGAAACTGTAATGTATTTTGTGTCAACATTATATTTGTGAGATGCATAAATAATGTCATTCATTTTTATGACTGTGCCATATTGGTGAATTTTTCTTCATTTATTTATTCTACTGTTCATGTAATTTTCAGTCTTGGCTACTTTAGTCTTCTATGGACATTTTTACACCTGTTTTCTCTTGAACATATGTATGCATTTCCATTGGTATTTACTTAGGAGTGGAATTGCTGTTATGAGTATGGATTTATTCAGTTGTATTAGTAGAGCAGTCCCCTCTTTTTTGTGATTTTGCTTTCTGTAGTTCCACTTACCCATGGTCAACCTTGTCCAGAAACATTAAATGGAAAATTATATAAACAATTAATAGGTTTTAAATTGTATGCTGTTTTGAGTAGCTTGATGAAATCTCATATCATCCTGTCATGCCTGGGATGTGAATCTTCCCTTTATCCAGCATATTCAAGCTATAGTTGCTATCTGCCTGTTAGCCATTGACATCTGCTCCTGACATCCAACCATCACTATCACGATCGTTCGATAACTCAGTATCACCCAAAGCAGTCAAACCTTCTTGTAATGTATTGTTAGAAATTCAATTGTAGCCTAATGCTATGTCAAAATACCTACATCACTCACCCCACTTCATCTGATAATAATGCAGGCATTTTATCATCTCACATCATCACAAGAAGAAAAAGGGTGAGTATAGTACAATAAGATATTTTGAAAGAGACCACATTCACATAACTTTTATTACAGTATATTGTTATAATTGTTCTATTTTATTATTAGTTAATGCTTTTAATCTCTTACTGTGCTTAATTTATAAATTAAACTTTGTCATAGGTATGTACATATGGGAAAAAACATAGTATATATAGTATATATAGGATACAGTACTATCAATGTTACCTGTCATCCACTGGGAGTCATAGAACATAAAACATAGAACATATTCCACCACTGTACTATTAAACAGTTTTTCGAAGTGATCCCATCAATTGCTATGATTCAAATGTGTCCCCACAGAAAGCATGTGTCCCCACAGAAACAATCCCCAATACAACAGTGCTGGGAGGCTGGGCCTAATGGCAGATGATTAGGCCATCAGAGCTCTGCTCTCATGAATGGACTAATTTTGCTACCATGAGAGCACGTTCCTCATAAAAGCAATCTTCTCTTGCTCTCATTCTCCCTCTCTCTCTCTCTCTCCCTCTCTCATCCTCTTTGCCTCTTTGCCCTTCTGCCATGAAATGACACAGCAAGAAAGCCTTCACCAGGCACCAGCTCCTTAATATTGGACTTCTCAGCCTCCAGAACTGGGAGCAGATATATTTGCTATTTTTCACTAAGAAAAAAAGATTTACTGAGCTCTAAGAATTCAATAACCGGGTTGTAAATAAGCAGCACAGAAAGAATAGCCAGTAATTGAAGGAGTCCTAACAATAGCACCTGTAAAACTCAAGACACCCATATCCCTTCCAGGTTTAGGTGCCTGTCTTTGGTTGAAATTTTTTTAACCACGTCCAAATAGGTAAGGCTGAGCAAACACATTTCTGTTCTTCATAAATTATGCAGTTGGTGGTATTCTATTATAGAAGGACACAATAAACTAAGATGGGAATTGACACCTTTGCTAGCATAGTTTGAAAACATTAGTCCTTTATATTCTTACTAGACCTTTGTTCTGTTTTTTTTTCTGTTGTTTTTTTGTTGTTGTTGTTTACTTTAGGTTATTCTACTAATTATTTGGTATTTTATTGTGGTTTTGATTTGCATTATCTAATGACAGATGAAATTGAGCAAATTTTCTTATTTTTATTGGTCATTGGATATCCTCTATTGTAAAATATCTGTTTAAATCTTTTGCCCATTTCTCTATTTTTAGCACTCTTTTTATTAATTTGTGAGAGTTCTTTATATAGTCTTAATAATAGTTATTTGTTAGTTATGTTGTCTCACAACTATCTCCCGTTTAGTGAGTTAACTCTTAATTCTCTGAATGGATTTTTTATAAAACTTATAAATTTTAAGGTAGTACAATTTGTCATTTTTTTCTGCTTAGCTTCTTTAAGAAATCTTCGCCTACTTCAAGATAAAAAAGATGTTTTATCATGTGTTCCTCTAAAATCTTTCATTGATTTATCTTTCACCTACAATACATCTGGATTTTTGTGTATGGTGTAAGGTGAGAGTCAAGATTCAGTTTTTCCTACTTGGCTATCTGATTGAGCTAACACTATTTATTTAAAAGAGCATCTTATCCCTAATGCACTACAGTTTCATTTTGTCATGAATCACGTGACTATATATAAGGAGTGTTGTTGTTGTTGTTATTGTTGTTTTTCACTGAATTCTGTTCCATTTGATAGTTTATCCATTCTTATACTTAGTTTAATCACTACAGTTTTTCACTGTAGTTTTATAATAGGTCCTAATATCTGATACTGTATTTCTACAGCTTTGTTCTTTTTCTTTATAATTATCTTGACTATTCTTTAGAGATGTAAATTTGAGAGCCATTGGCCTTTAAATGGAATTGGAAGTTCTGTGACTGCTTGCAATGCCCAAGGAGATAATGACGATAGAGAAGAAGGCCCAAAATACAGGTTAAGTATTTAACAGTTATAAGTCATATAGGAGAGTATTATCAAGCAAATCAGACTCCAAAAGTACTATCAATGTGGAAGGAAGAAACCAGGTAAGTGTAATCTCATGGAATCCAAGAGAAGAAAATGCTTCAAAAAGTAAGAAATGGTCAGTCATGGCAAATGCATTTGAAAGGTTAAGATAATAACAGAAAATTGGCGTTTGGCTTTGGCAATATATAGATAATTGATTGCCCTGATAAGAGCTGTTTCAGTAGAGCCTTGGAGATAAAAAGAATCCTACTACAATGACTTGAAGAGAGAATTGGAAGTGAAATTTATACTGCTGACATTAAAATGATATAAACTTAAAATAGTTAAAGAATAGTTCTAATGCAAAAAGATAACAAATACAAAAGAGATCAGAAAGCTCAGAAACAAACCATGTATGTGTTTTATCTTACATTGAGCAAATAATAATGGTCGCATTTCATATCTGGAGTGGAGCAAGAGTACTAACGATAAGGACTCCAATATATGGAGCTAGGATATTTAGAAAACGAACATCCTATGTCATACACTTATTGAGTTAAACCAGTTGTTCTCAGGGTGTGGCCTGAGAACAACTGGAGGTTACTGAGACCCTTGCAGAAGTTCTACAAAATAAAGACAATTGCCATAAAAATATTAAGGCATTATTTGTCATTTCAATTTTCATTCTATCACATGTGTACCATGGAGTTTTCCAGAGGCTACCCAATGTGTCTTCTATTAAGCCAGACATTGTAGAGATTTGCAAAAGTGTAAAATAATGACACTCTTCTCACTAAATTTATGTTTGTTTTGGAAAAGATAGATACTTTTTATAAAATGTGTATTTTAATATGTAATATATGTAAAATACGATTTAATATAATTTTTAAATAAATGGATAGTGTTTCAAATTTCTCAATTTCAATCTCAAATATGACATAACCTATGTAAACAAAAGTTCTTGGGGAGTCCTCAATAATGTTAAGAGTATAAAGCGGTTCTGACATCAAAAGGGCTGAGAATCACTGAGTTAACAACAATTTAAACATTTTTTTAATTGAAAATATAAAAGTACTAGATGAAAACATATAATGAGATGGGAAAGAGCTTTTAAAATAGCAATACAAAAACAATAATAAACATTTGCTGATCATTAATAATGTGCTTCATGTTTTATATAGTTTCTCATCAAATCTCACAACCTTATGACACGGGCATAATTATTATTTCCATTAATAGATAGAAAACTAAAACACAAACAGGTTAGCCGATTGTCACAGTTGGCAAGTGGAAAAGTGGGTTATGAACTCAGATCTACACTCCTATTTTACATTGCTTCTCTTTAATTTACCATTTCTCCATCCAATATATATTTTACATATACAAAGTTTAAATTTAAATCTAAAAAACGTGTAAATTTGCAGAACATTTACTGCCTTATCGTTTTGTTTGTTCACTTAATTAGAGCCAGGGTCTCATTATGCTGCCCAGTCTGGAGTGAAGTGGTTATTCACAAGAATGATACTAGTGCCTGAAACTCCCGGCCTTAAGTGATTCTCCTGCCTCAGCTTCCAGAGTAGCTGGTTCTACAGGCGTTAACCACTGCACCCAGCTCCATTGCCTTATCTTAAACAATAAAGCCACTCAGACTGTGTCTACAGACAACTATCATCTGCCATGGAAACATGAACGAGTTGTGACCTGCCTTTTTGCCATTGGTTCCACCTCCAATCAATCCCTAAATAGAAGGGCTTGTGAATGGATTGGGTTAAAGAGGAAGACTAAAATACATTCACATGAATAGACCTAACTATGAGTTTAACCTGACAGATCTCAGAGAAATAAGAAACCCCTTTCATCTGTGGATCTTTAGTTATTGTTGTTGTTGTTGTTATAGTGAAAAGAAAGAAAAAGACAAATTATATTCAATGAAAAAACACACCCATTCGTTACACATGTTTGGAAACACAAGTCTTGACTGATATTGTGGGCAGGAGTAAAACTAAGGAAATTGACTTGGCTATGTTAACAAAGTGTTTAGAGTGTGAATAGTCAGCTTAGTGCCTTGACACTATTGTGATCAGAGGGTAAAGTCAAATAGTAAAGTTAGTTAAGCTATTGGCACTCGATGATGAACCACTTCAGCAGTGCCTTTTCTGGAACAATGCTAGATAATATGAGACAATGTATATACTAAAAGAATCACACTTTTTAGAATAATTACGTATTTTACCTTACCAAAATGATGAGGAAGTCATCAAAGATGTCTAAACAAAACTCTGACAGTCAAACTAAGAATTTTGCATTTCTTACAGATGCATAAATAGCAGGAAGGGCAGGAAAAGGCCTCTCACCAAGGCTCTTTGCTTTTCAAAGTGAGCATTTTTATATTATATTATTTATGCCACCTACATCTGAAACATAATATATAAAATGGAAACAAGAGGAGGAGACATTGATAGAAGAAGAGAGAAAGGATGAATGAACGAAAGAAGAAATGGAAGCCCTCTTCAATATGCATAGAAATACTCTGGGTTCTCAAATGAAGAGCTTACTCCAAAACAAATTTCAAAAGGGATGAAACAATTCACTGCTGTCTCCACCAAGAAAAGTCTTCCCTTTGATTTACATCGTAGGAGCTTCCATACTCACAAGCTCTGCCCAGCAGCCTGGCACTCTGGCATTCACCTACCACAAAGAGTTCATTCAATGCATCTCTATACACCTGGCTCCATTTCTATATTTTATCTATTACCTTTTCTCTCACCCTCACTTTCATTCATCTTATAAAAAAAAAAAAAAAAAAAAAAAAAAAAAAGGAGGAAACCCAAACTTTTCCTAAACTTTAATATATCAAAATGATATGCTAAACTTCTTATTTTAATCTTTCCATTTTCATGCTGAATTAAACATATTAGGATTTTTTAATCTCTAATAAATTGTTACCTATTTGTCAAAAAATAATGAGCTTTGGTACTGAAGAGGATCAGGATATGCCACCCCATAATACACCACATTGTCATAAGAATTATTTTGAGCTGAATGCAATTGAGAATCAACAGATGCAAGAAGATGCCTCTTCTCTCCCCTTATCTACCTAAAAGGAGGGCATTAAATTTCCCCTCATGAAGGTGTCTCCCCCTTGTACCAAAAAAAGAAGAAAAAAGACAGGGAGTTAATACCAAAATGAGTTTGCATTAAAAGACCTTTCCGAAAGAGCACTACCTTCTATTAGTTTCTCCATATTTTTCCTAGTCACTTCCCAACGATTTGTCATCCCTTAAAGAGCAAACCACCTTTCTTTTTCTTTGTTTTAAGAGTATATAGGTCCCCAAATCTAGCTGCTTGTTTGACTTTCACTTCTTTTATGTAAACTCCTATCCCTGTAAATATTAATAAAAACTGTGCACGTTTTCTCCTATTAATCTGTATTTGCTTAATTTAATCCTCAGTCCCACCCCAAACACTGAACCAAAGGAGATGAAGGGAAAGCTTACTGTTTACTATGTCAAAGTTTTAATAATATGTCAAATGTGTTCAATCCCTATTTTAGGTGACTTTCTTAGTGTCCCAAAAATGTTTTTGATCACACTTTTCTAGTGTTTCACAATTTACCTAAGGAAAAACATCTAATGTTTATGACCTCTGAGCAGAAGTACAGAATCAGTACAATTATTTCATAATTTCCAAACGCCTTTTACCTCTCAACTTTTACCTCTCTGATATGCCCACTGCACCAGCAACGAGGAAAAATTATCTTACAAAATCCACAAAAACATAGTACTTTTGACCCTGTGGCACTGCATTGGTTTAACTGTTTGTTGCAATTGCACTGAGGCAAGCTGCTAAATAGGAACAACTTTTCTTTAAGGCCTTCACAGCTACTTTCATTTGCCTTTCTGTCATTTTGTGATAAGCCTTTTTAAAGTCATCACACAGGGACCTCCACCTTCATAATGCTCTCTAAGTGCTCCAATAAATACCACATCACCACCAGTGCAGAATTTCACTTAGATTTTTTCACTCTTCTAAGAGCCTTAACTACCAAAATTATTGCTGCCCACTTATAAAAGAATGACATGATCTCAAAAGAGCTGCTCAGTATTATAAGTACTCAATCCAACTGAAATTGTCACAAAACGATGGGAATAAATAATCTGATACTCATTCTCCTTTCCCCAGCTTCCCCAGAACTATTTGTACTTGTCAGTTCTGATAAATCTCAAGCTAGTATGTTTTCAGAATATATGGCAAAGTGAAAAAATTTCAGCAAGTTATGGCATGAGTCAAAAGGAATGAAATGAAGTAAATATAGAATGCTCCCTTAAGAAGTGTGTTAGAGAAATGAAGGCTGCAGCCTAAGGGAGAAGCTGGGTCAAACAAAGGGTTACTATTTTCTTTGCTTGCTTTATTTATTGGGGTCTGAAGGTGAACAACTTGAACTTCTTTGCTGGCTGAAAGAAAAGAAGTAGAGGAAGAAGGTTAGGAGTACAGCAGAGAGATTTGAAAATTGACAAATTGAGATCCTAGTGAAGAGATGGGATGACTGGGTTGTGCAGAGGAAATAGGATAAAGGGCATAGATCAGCCTTGGAAGGGAATCAGGTAGGTAGAACTGTACATAAATTTGTAGAAAGGAGAGGGAAAATAACTGAGGTCCTTTGTCTTCTATGGTGCAAGAGTTTAAATAATTTGAATATGTTGACGTGATAGGGGTGGGAGGAAATAAGGTCCTGAACAAAGTGATAAGTTTTGAAACAGCAATCTTGAAGACTTGAAAAGAAAGTTCACTACGGACAAAAAATATTTCTAGAATTCTGGCACCATGGAAAATCTGATTATAGAGAGAGCGATACCACCAAAGGATCAAACTAGCTCTCAAGCAATGGTCCCTAACCAAAATGGAAAGTCAAAAATGACAGATAAAGAATTCAAAGTATGGATTGTAAGGAAGCTCAACAATATCCAAGACAAGGTTGGAAATCAACACAAAGAAACTTCTAAGTCAATCCAGAAAATGAAGGAAGAGATAAACACTTTAAACAGAAATAAATCAGAGTTTCTTGAATTAAAGAGCTGCCTTAAATATTTTCAAAATATGGCCAGGCACAGTGGCTCATGCCTGTAATCCCAGCACTTTGGCAGGCCAAGGTGGGTCGATCACCTGAGGTCAGGAGTTCGAGACCAACCTGGCCGACATGGTAAAACCCTGTCTCTACTAAAAATACAAAAATTAGCTGGGCGTGGTGGCAGGTGCCTGTAATCCCAGCTACTCAGGAGGCTGAGGAGGGAGAAATCGCTTGAACCCAGGAGGCGGAGGTTGCAGTGAGCCGAGATCACACCACTACACTCCAGCCTGGGCAACAGTGCAAGACTCCATCTTAAAAAAAAAAAAAAAAAAAGAAAGAAAAGAGAAAAGAGAAAAAAAACAGTCTTTGAGGAATACAGAATTATGTAAAGTTACTAAACTTACAAATTACTGGCATTGCTGAGAAAGAAAGAGAAAAAGTAAACAACCTAGAAAACATACTTGAGAGAATAATCAAAGAAAATTTCACTAATCTTACTAGAGAGGTAAATATCCAGATACAAGAAATCTAGCACCTGCAATATACTATGCAAAATGAACATCACCGAGGCATATAGTCACCAGACTGTCCAAGGTCAATGATAAAGAAAAAATCTTAAAGGCAACAAGGTAAAAAGTCACACCACATACAAAGGGAACCCCGTGAAGCTAACAGCAGACTTCTCAGTAGCAAACTTACAAGCCTGGAGAGACTGTGGACCTATTTTCAGCATTCTTAAAGAAAAGAAATTTCAACAAAGAATTTGATATTATGTCAAACTGAGCTTCATAAGTGGGGAGATACAAACTTTTACAGACATGTAAGTGCTACAGGAATTTGTTACACCTAGACCAACCTTACAAAAGATCCTTAAGGGAATTCTAAACATGGAAATAAAAGAACAATAGCTGCTACAACAAAAACACACTTAAGTACATAGCCCATAGACTCTATAAGGCTACCATGCAATAGAATGTAAAAAGCAAGCAGCTAACAACTTCATGATTTGATCAAAGTCTCACATATTATGAACCCTGAATGTAAATGGTCCAAATGCCCCCATTTAAAAGGCACAGATCTGCAAGTCAGATATATAAACAAGACCCATCCATCTGCTGTCTTCAAGAGATCCATCTCTCATATAATGATACCCATAGGCTAAAAGTAAAGGGTCATAGAGAGATCTATCATGCAAATGGAAAATTGAAAGAAAAAAAAAAAAGACCAGGGGTTGCTATTCTTATATAAGATAAAACAGATTTTAAACCAACAATAGTAAATATGGACAAAGAAAGGCATTACATAATGATAACAAGTTCACCTTAACAAGAAGAATTAACTATCTTAAATATATATGCACCAACACTGGAGCACCCAGATTCATAAAACAACTACTTCTTGACTTACAAAAGGACTTAGACAGCCACACCATAATAGCTGCAGACTTCAAAACCCCACTGACAGTATTAGACAGATCTCCAACATGAGAAACTAACAAAGAAATTCTGGACTTAAATTCAACATTTGGCCAATTGGACCTAACAGACATCTACAGAACATTCCACCCATCAATCAGAGAATATATACTTTTCTCGTATTTACATGGAACATACTCAAAGATTGACCACATGCTTAGCCAGAAAGCAAGTCTCAATACATTCAAAAAACTGAAATCATACCAACCATACTATCATATCATAGTAGAATAAAAATAGAAATCAATACCAAGAAATTCTCCCCAAACCACAAAATTACATAGAAATTAAATAACTTGCTCCTAAATGACTTTTGCATAAATAATGAAATTAAGGCAGAAATAAAAAAAATTCTTTGAAATAAATGAAAACAGAGATATGACATACCAAAATACCCGGGATACAGCAGAAGCAGAGCTAAGAGAAAGTTAATAGAGCTAAATGCCTACGTAAAAAAGTTAGAAAGATCTCAAGTTCACAATATAACATCACACTTAGAAAACTAGAAAAACAAGAACAAAGTGACGCAAAAGCAAGCAGAAGAAAAGAAATAACTATATCAAAGTGGAACTGAACAAAACTAAGACCCAAGAATCCACACAAAGAATCAACAAAAGTTGTTTTCTGAAATAAGATCAATAGACTGCTAGCTAGATTAACCAAAAAAAAAAAAAAAAGAGAGAGAGAGAGAGAAGATACAAATAAGCACAGTGAGAAAAACCAAATGTGACATTACAATTGATCAATCGAGCCCACTAAAATACAAAACATCCTCACAGACTATTGTAAACACCTTTATACACACAAACAGAAAATCTAGAGGAAATGGAAACATTCCTGGAAACACACAACCTCAAAAGATTGAATCAGGAAGAAATTAAAACCCTTAACAGACAAATATCAAGTTCTGAAATTGTATCAGTAACAAAAAAAACACGAACCAAAAAAGCCCCAGACAAGATAGACTCAGAGGTGAATTCTACCGTATGTGCAAAGAGCTGTTACCTAGTCTACTGAAACTATTTCAAGAAATTGAACAGGAGGTACTCCTCATTAACTCATTCCACAAAACCTGCATCACCCTGATTCCAACATCTGGCAAAGAAGCAATGAAAAAATAAAACTACAGGCCAATATCCCTGATGAACATAGACGCAAAAATTCTCCACAAAATACTAGCAAACTGAATGCAGAAACACATCAAAAGGCTAATTCAACATGATCAAGTAGGCTTTAGATGTAGGGTTGGTTTAACATATCCAAATCAATAAATATGGTTCATCATATAAACAGAATTAAAAACATACCATATGATCATTTCAATAGATGCAAAAAGAACCTTTGATAAAATCCAACGTTCCTTCATGATAAAAATCCTCAACGAACTAGGCATCAAAGGAATATATCTCAAAATAAGAGCCATCTAGGACAAATCCACAGCCAACATCATACTGAAAGGGCAAAAGCTGGAAGCATTCCCCTTGAGAAAAGTAACAAGACAAGGACACCCACTTTCACCACTCCTATTTAACATAGTATTAGAAGTCCTTGCCAGAGAAACCAGACAAGAGAAAGAAATAAAAGGAATCAAAATAGGAAGAGAGGAAGTAAAATTACCTCTCTTCACTGACTATATGATTCTGTACTTAGAAAACACTAAAGATTCTGCCAAAAGTCTTCTGGAACTGATAAATGACTTCTAAAGTTTCAGGATACAAAATCAATGTATAAAAATCGGTAGCATTTCTATTCTCCAATGACATTCATTCCAAGAGCCAAATTAGGAATGAAATCTCATTTGCAATAGCTACCAAAAAATAAAATACCTAAGAATACATCTAACCATGGAGATGAAAGATCTCTACACGGAGAACTACAAAACATTGCTGAAAGAAATCTCAGATGATATAAACAAATGGAGAAACATTCCATGCTTGCATTGAAAGAATCAATATCATTAAAATGACCACATTACCAAAAGCAATCTACAGATTCAATGTTATTCCTAGCACACAAACAATGCCATTTTTCACAGAATGATAAAAAAAATCACTCTATAATTCATATGGAATGAAAGAAAGAGCCTGAATAGCCAAAGCAATTCTAAGCAAAAAGAACAAAGTCAGAGGCATCACATTACCTGGCTTCAAACTGTACAAGCCCACAGTAAACACAACAGCATGGTACTTGGTACAAAAACAGACACATAGACCAATGTAACAAAATAGAGAACCCAGAAATAAAGCTTCACACCTACAACCATCTGATTTTCGACAGTCAACAAAAATAAGCAATGGGGAAAGGACTCATAACTTAATAAATGGTGCTGGGATGGTTTGCTAATTATAAGCAGAAGAATGAAACTGGACCCCTACCCTTCACCGTATACAAAAATCAACTCCAGATGAATTAAAGATTTAAATATAAGAAGTTAAACTCTAAGAATCCTAGAAGAGAACCTAGGAAACACTACTCTCGACATTGGCCTTGGCAAAAAAATTTATGACTAAGTCCTCAAAAGCAATTGAAATGAAAACAAAAATTGACAAGTGAGACCTAATTAAACTAAAGAGCTTCTGCACAGCAAAAGAAACTATCAGCAGAATAAACAGACAGTCTACAGAATGCGAGAGGATGGTCACAAACTCTGCCTCTGACAAAGGTCTAATATCTAGAATCTACAAGGAACAATTCAATGAGCAAAAAACAAATAACTGTATTAAAAAGTGGGTAAACAACTGAAACAGACACTTCTCAAAAGAAGACATAAAAGTGACCATCAAACATACCAAAAAAAATGCTCAGCATCATTAATCAGCAGAGAAACGCAAATCAAAACCACAGGGAAATACTTGTCAGAATGATGATTATTAAAAGTCAAAAAAAAAAAAAGAAAAAGAAGAAAAAAAAGAAAAACAGATGCTGGCGAGGTTGCCGAAAAATGGGAATGCTTATACACTTTTGGTGGGAATGTAAATTAGTTCAGCCACTGTGGAAAGCAGTCTGGAGACGTTTCAGCGAACCGGAAACAGAACTACTCTTTGACCTAGCAATTCCATTACTGGGTTCATATCCAAAGGCACATAAACTGATGATGTCTTTTGCAAGAACATACATGCAGCTGGAGGCCATTATCCCAAGCAAATTAACACAGGAAGAGAAAACCAAATGCAGCATGTTCTCACTTATAAGTTGGAGTTAAACAATGTGTACTCATGGACATAAATATTGCAAGAACAGATACTGGGGACTAATTGCGGGGAATGAAGGAGTGGGTAAAGGTTTGAAAAACTAACTGTTGGATACTACATTTGCTATCTGGGTGATGGGATGATTTGTAGCCCAATCCTCAGCATCATGCAATATACTCATGTAACAAACCTGCATGTGTACCCTCTGAATCTAAAATAAAAGTTGAAATTACTTTAAAATAAAAATAATAAACTAAAAACAAAAAGCACTATGAGAAAACAAAAACAAAATCTGCTTCATGAGAAATGTCAAAATATGTAAATCAGTCAGAAAAATTTATACTGCTTGGTTGGGTTAACCTTATTCATTCCCAAAGTTCAGCAAATACAGATATATTTACTTGATAAGGAGGTAGGGACAGCTTTCAGAGGGCAGGCAGCTGAGGCTGAATCCTATGCGCTTTTCACAAGAATAAACTGTGACCTCTCTGGCCATTTGTGCTTTATTCAGGACGACACTGAAGAATATACCTGTGTGAGCCCCAAGATGGTTAATTTTATGTGTCAACCTGGTTAGACTACAGTGTCCAGTTGTTTTAACAAATACTAGTCTAGATATTGCTGTAATTGTATTTTAATATGTGATTAACCTCTAATATCAGTAGACTATGAGTAAAGTTGGCTACCTTTAATAATGTGCATAGTCCTCACTGAGTCAGTTGAAAATCTTAAGAGCAAAAACTGAAGCTTACTGAAGAAAGAACACTAACTCCAGAATGAAACACAAAATATGCCTGTCTCCAAAACATGCCTCTGTCCAGAATGGTGTTTCCTGAGTCCTCTTATGGGATTCTTATAGTTTAAGGACTTACATTTAAATCTTTAATTCATCTTGAGTCCATTTTTGTATATGGTGAAAAGTAGGGGTGCAATTTTGTTCTTCTACATGTAACTAGCCAGCCATCCCACACCGTTTATTAAATAATTAATCCTTTCCCAATTACCTTTAGACTCAATACCACATCAACTCTTACCTAAATCTCCAGCTTCCTCTATGGATTTTAGACTTGCCAGCCCCCACAACTGTGTGATCCAATTTATGAATTTATTTTTCTTTTCTTTTTCTTTTCTTTTCTTTTCTTTTTTTTTTTTTCTTTTTTTTTTTTGAGACAGGGTCTTTCTCTGTTATCCAGGCTGGAGAGCAGTGGTGCCATCATGGCTCACTGCAGTCTCAGGGTCCTGTGCTCAAGCGATCCTCTCACCACAGCTTCCAGAGTAGCTGAGACTATAGGTGCATGGCACCTTACTCAGCTAATTAAAAAAAAAAAAAATTCGTAGAGACAAGGTCCCACCTTGTTGCCTAGTCTGGTCTCAAATAACTGGGCTCAAGTGATCCTCCTGCCTCAGCCTTCCAAAGTACTGAGATTACAGGCGTGAGCCACCACACCTAACCCAATTTCTTAGAATAAATTTCTCTCTCTCTCTAAATTAAAAAAAGAAAAGGAAAAAGAAAAAGATTGCTAACCAATATTGCCAGCTGAAGCAAGGTGAAACAATACATATTTAGTGATGTCAGATGGTTTTACAATGTAATTATCATGAGCACCTCAACAAAGACTGGACAAATTGAAAAAAAAAAAAAAAAAAAAAAAAAAAAAAGGATGATTGGACTGACCTAGGTATGCATATGCATAGTAGAGGTAAGGGAAATAAGAAGACACAGTGTTTGAGTACCAACGGGAGTATTCATACTTGACAGAGAAGTATGTGATATTTAAAGTGGCTGAAAAGGTTGGTTAATGAACATTAAAGTACATCTAGACATGAAGAATAAATTCTAGTGGTCTATAGCAACATGAGCTGGCTGGAATTAATGACATTTTATTGTTTATTTTCAAATAGCAAGAAAGAACAGACTTGGAATGTTTCCAACACAAAGAAATAATAAATGTTTGAAGTAATTGATATGCTAACTACACAGATTTTATCATCACACATTGTATACTGTATAGAAATATCACACTGTGCCCCATAAAATGTACAATTGTTATGTATCAATTAAAAATAATAATAAAGGCAAAAATAATGAAATGCTGAGAAAAAGTGGTTAATAAGGTAGAACAAGGAAAGGCAAGGATTAGTATTCTCATTGAGGATAACATTTGCTTAGAGGGAGAGGTAGAAAACTTGAGAAAAGAAGTTATAGTTTAAAATTTTACATTTGGAGTAGTCTTTTGAATCAGTTAAATCTTGTTTCATATTTTTTAATGTTTTATTTTTAATTGACATACTAATTTTACATATTTATGGGATACAAAGTGATGTTTTGATACAGGTATACATTGTGTAACAAACAAAATACAGTATATAGCATATGCGTCACTGCCAACTTTATTTTAATTTTTAATTTTCGTGGAAACATACTAGGTGTATATATTTATGGGGTACATGAAATTTTTTGATATAGGCATGCAAAGCATAATAATCACATCATGGTAAATGGGGTATCCATCCCCTCAAGCATTTATCCTTCAGGTTACAAATATTCCCATTATACTATTTTAGTTGTTTGAAAATGTACAATTAAATTATTATTGACTATAGACTTTCTGCTTTGCAATCAAATATCAGATCTTATGCTTTGTAACTAATTTTTGTACCCATTAACCATCTTCGCTTTCCTCTAACCCCCAATACCCTTCTCAGCCGCTACTAAATATTGTTCTACTCTCTATCTCCATGAGTTCAATTATTTTAACTTTTAGATCCCACAAATACGTGATAACAAGCAAAGTATGTCTTCCTGTGCCTGGCTTATTTCATTTATTTCACTTAACAATGACCTTCAGTTCCATATATATTGTTGCAAATGACAGGATCTCACTCTTTTTTATGGCTGAATAGTACTCCATTGTGTATAAGTACCACATTTTCTTTATTCATTCATCTGTTAATGGACACTTGCATTGCCTCCAAATCTTGGCTGTTGTGAATAGTGCTGCAATAAACATGGGAGTGCAGGTATGTCTTTGATATACTAATTTCCTTTCTTTGGGGTATATATCCAACAGTAGGATTGCTGCATACTATGGTAGCTCTATTTTTAGTTTTTTTGAGGAACCTCCAAACTGTTCTCTCAGTGGCTGTACTAATTTACATTCCCAACAACAGTGAACAAGGGCTCCCTTTTATCCACATCCTCACCAGCATTTGTTATTGCCTGTCCTTAGAATAAAAGCCGTTTTACCTGGGAGGAGATGAAAATTTGGTGTTCCTGTGAGGGGGATGATTGGTGGATGCTTCTATTCATCTATCTTATTCCACCCCCTCTGTTACAAACATTTATCATTTTTGTGTGGTGAGAACATTCATAATCCTCCCTTCTGGCTATTTTGAAATATAAAATACAATATTGTAACTGTAGTAATCCTACTGCACAACAGAACACCAAAACTTATTCCTCCTCTTTAACTATAATTTTGTACCTGTTCACCAATCTTTCCCTATTCCCCTTCTCTCTCCATTACCCAGTCTACAATAGTCACTTTTCTACTCTCTGATTATTGAGATCAACTTTTTTAGATTCCACATATGAGTGGGATCATACAGGATTTGTATTTTTGTGCCTGGCTTATTTCACTTAACATAATGTCTTTAAAGTCCATCTATGTTGCCATGAATGACAATATTTCATTCTTTTTATGACTGAGTAGTATTCCATTGTGTGTGTATGTGACATTTTCTTTATTCATTCATTTCTTGATGGACACATAGGTTGATTCCATATTTTGACTGTTAAAAATAGTGCTGCAAGAAACATGGGAGTGCAGATAGCTCTTTTGTTTTGTTTTGTTTTGTTTTGTTTTGTTTTGTTTTGTTTTGACACAAGGTCTCACTTTGTCACCCAGGCTGGAGTGCAGTGGTGCAAACATGGCTCACTGCAGCCTTGACATCCCAGCCCAAGCAATCCCCCCACCTTAACCCCACAAGTAGCTGGCATTACAGTTGCACACCACCTTGTTTGGCTATGTTTTTTGTAGAGGTGGGATTTCACCATGTTGCCCAGTCTGGTTTCAAACTCATGAACTCAGGTGATCCACCAGCCTCAGCCTCCCAAAGTGCTGGGATTACAGTTGTGAGCCACCAAACTTGGTTGCAGACATCTCTTTGACATACTGATTTCATTTCTTTGCATATATGCATATATGATTGTTGGATCAAATGGTAGTTCTCTTTTTAATATTTTGAGGAACCCCTATACAGATTTCCCTGATAGCTACACTAATTTACATGTCCACCAACAGTGTATTAAGTCTTCTCTTTTCTCTACACATTAACTAGCATTTGTTATTTTTTGTCATTTTGATAATAACCATTCTAATTGAGGTTTGGTGATAACTCACTGAGGGTTTGATTGGCATTTCCCTGATGGTTAGTGATATTGAGCATTTTTTCATATATCTGCTGCCCCTTTGCATGTTTTCTTTTGAGAAACATCTTTTACCTATTTTTAAATCAAATTTATTTTTGCTATTAAGTTGTTTGAGTTTCTTACATATTCTGGTATTAACCACTTGTTAGACACATAATTTGCAAATGTTTTCTCTCATTCTGTATATTGTTTTTTCACTCTGTTGACTGTTTCCATTGCTGTATAGAAGCTTTTTAACTTGATGTAATTTCATTTGCCTATTTTTGCTTTTGTCACCTTTTTGAGGTCTTATTCAAAATATTATTGTTCAGTCCAATGTCAAGAAACATTTCCCTGATTTTTTCTTTTAGCAGATTTATAGTTTCAGTCTTCAGTCCATTTTGAGTTAACTTTTGTATATAGTGAGAGACAAGGATCTAATTTCATTCTTCTGAATGTGAATATCCAGTATTCCCCAGCATCATTTATTGAACAGACTATTCTTTCCCCAGTGTATGTTCTTGGTGCCTTTGTGAAGTATCAGTTGGCCGTAAGTATGTGGATTTATTTATTTGTTCTCTATTTTGTTCTGTTGGTCTGCATGTCTATTTTTATGCTAGTACCATGTGGTTTTGGTAACTATACCACTTGTAGTATATTTTGAAACCAGGTAGTGTGACATCTGAAGCTCAGTTCTTTTTGCTCAAGATTGCTTTGGCTATTCAGCATCTTTTGTGGTTCCAAATGAATTCCAGAATAGTTGTTTCTATTTCTGTGAAGAATGTCATTAGTATTTTGATAGATATTATATTGAATCTACAGATTGCTTTGGGTAATATGGTCATTTTAGCAATGCTAATTATTCTAATCCATGAACATTGAATATCTTTTCATTTGTGTCCTCTTTAATTTCTTTCATCATTGTTGTATAAATTTTACTATGGAGTTATTTACCTATTTGGTTAAGCTTACGCCTATGTATCTTATTTTTTGTAGTTATTTTAAATGTGATTGTTTTCCTGATTTCTTTTTCAGATAGTTTACTATTCACATATAGAAATGCTGTAAGTTTTTGCCTGTTAATTTTGTATTGTGTAACTTTACTAAACTTATTTATTAGTTCTAACTGTTTTTTTTTTTTATTATTTTGCTTTAACTTCTGGGACACATGTACAGAATGTGCAGGTTTGTTACACAGGTATACATGTGACATTGTGTTTGCTGCACCTATCAACCCATCATATAAGTTTTAAGCCTCACGTGCATTAGGTATTTGTCCTAATGCTCTCCCTCCTCTTGCCCCCCATACCCCGACAGGCCCCGGTGTGTGTTATTCCCCTCCCTCTGTCCATGTGTTCTCATTATTCAACTCCCACTTATGAGTGAGAACATGTGGTGTTTGGTTTCCTGTACCTGTGTTAGTTTGCTGAAAATGATGGCTTCCAGATTCATCCATGTCCAACCATTGTGGAAGATAGTGTGGTGATTTCTCAAGGATCTAGAACCAGAAATATCATTTGACCTAACAGATTTTTTGTGGGGAGTCTTTAGGATTTTCTGTATATAAGATTATGTCATCTGCAAACAGGGAATATTTGACTTCTTTCTTTCCAATTTGGACATCCTTTATTTCTTTCTCTTGCCTAATTGCTCTGGCTAGAACTTCCAGTATCATGATGAATAAATCTTTTGTAAGTAGGCATCCTTGTCTTGTTTCACATCCTTGAAAAACTGTTTTCAAATTTCCCCATTCTGTATGATATTGGAAGTGGGTTTGTCATATATGGCCTTTATTGTGTTAATGTACATTCTTTCTATACTTAGTTTGTTGAAAGTTTTTATCATAAAGAGATGTTGAGTTTTATCAAATGTTTTTTTCTGTATCTTTTGAAATAATCATATGGGTTTTTCTTTGATTCTGTTAATGTGATATATCATGTTTATTGATTTGCATGTGTTGAGCTATCCTTGTATCCCTGGGATGAATCCCATTAGGCCATGGTGAATGATCTTTTTAATGTGCTGTTGAATTAGGTTTGCTAGTATTTTGTTGAAGATTTTTACAGCTATGTTTGTCAGGAATATTGGCCTGTAGTTTTATTTTTTGTTGTTGTTTTGTCATTGTCTGGCTTTTGTATCAGGCTAATGCTGGCCTGACACAATGAGTTTGGAAGAATTTCCTCCTCTTCAATTTCTTGGAACTTTGAAAAAATTGGTGTTAGTTCTTCAAATGTTTGGTATAATGCAACAGTGAAGCCATCAGGTCCAGGGCTTTTCTTTGAAAAAAGACTTTTTATTACTGATTCAATCTTGTCACTTGTTTTTGGTCTGTTTACGTTATATATTTCTTTATAGTTAAAACTTAAATGGTTGTCTATGTCCAGAAATTTATCTATGTCTTCTAGGTTGCTGATAGTTGTTTGTAACTTGGTTCACATCTTTAGTTTGTTCATCTGCATGTCTATGTTACTTTTGGGTAAATTTATTTCATCTCTCCAGTCTCAGTTTTCTCATCTATAAAATGGTGATAACAGTGGTGTTTACTCTGAGTTGTTGGAAAGACTGCATTAATTATATAAATTACTTAACACCATGCCTCATACGTAGTATTACTTTTGAACTATTATAATTGTATAAATATTATTATAAGTTTTATTAGGAAAGTCAAATACAAGGGTGTCACATTTAAATTGGGTTGTTGGAATGCAGTAAAAGTAGTAGACTGCAAGGCTGAGGGAGGTGTTGAGTAAGTCATCTACATCATTGTTTAAATTGTCTCACTTAGCCCAAAATACAAAAGCACTTCTAGAATCAACTATTGATACCAAAATGAATAAGTGATCATTATACTAATATAGCTATAATTGTTAAGCTATTATATTGTATCAAATAGGAGAATTTATTAAATGAGAGAAAAAACATTATTAGGTCATACATTTTATTTTTCCCTTTGAACTAAGCATAAACACTTTTCCATTTTTCCTCAAACATATTTCCTCATGTATGTAAAATTATCATATTATAATTCTGTGAATATAGGCTGAAAATTAAAATAATCTGAAATTTACCTATTTATCTGGACTCACATACATTCTTTGTAGAACCAAAGTGTAGGCACTTAAAAACTGCATACTTATATTTGTTGGAAATTTGGTCTTATTTATCAGAGTAATAATGCTTTTTATTTATTTATTTTAGAGACAGTGCCTCTCTATTGCCCAGGCTAGAGTGCAATGGCATAATCATAGCTCACTGCAGTCTTGAACTCCTGGGATCAAGGGTTCCTCTTATCTCAGCCTCCCAAGTAGCTAGGTCTGCAGGTACCTACCATCATACCAGGCTAATTTCTTAATTTTTGTAGAGATGGGTGTCTCACTATATTGCCCAGGCTGGTCTCAAACTCCTGGTCTCAAGCAATCCTCTTGCATCAGTCTCCCAAAGTGCTGGAATTACAGATATGAGCCACTGCACTTGGCTCATAATGATAATAATTTACTACTGATACTTCCCTTGATTTAATAAATAGTCCATGTTTTGTGTGAAAAGCTAATGTAGGTACTCAAACGAGCATCTGCTCTATTTTATGCCTAAAACAGGTAGCCATGGCAACAACAAATGTAGAATCTGTATAAAAGTTCAAAAGATGCACTGCAAACATGCATTTGCTCATTGCACACGTTTACATACACAACATAATGACAAACCATCAACTGACAAGTAAAAATTCTGTTTAGCCAATTATTTGTCATCATATAGACCATCAGACACAGACTGAAATGAGCGATTTCATTTTTCTCAATTCATAGGCTTCATTTACAACTGAATGCTCCACTATTATACATTATTACTACACTAAGAGTTTGTTTAAATAAGTAACTTGTGAGAAGATTTTTTGGGCCTTTTTAATAAAACAAAAAGAATGATCTCATTTAGTATTTGCAGGCTGTGGGTTATAATCAGACCAAGTATTTGTCTTCGTATTTTTTTAAATATTTCCATAGCATTTTTATTGCCATTGTAAACAGTAAGTATTTGTGTTTTGTTTGTTTTTCCATAACTTATTGGAGTACAGGTGGTATTTGGTTACATGAGTAAGTTCTATAGTGGTGATTTGTGAGATTTTGGTGCACCCATCACCTGAGCAGTGTACATTGCACCCTATTTGTAGTCTTTTATCCCTTGCCCCCTGATTCATGCCCCCAGGTCCCCAAAGTCCATTGTATAATTCTTATGCCTTTGAATCCCCATAGCTTAGCTCCTACATATCAACGTACAATGTTTGGTTTACCATTACTGAGTTACTTCACTTGGAATAATAGTCTCCAATCTCATCCAGGTCACTGTAAATGCTATTAATTCATTTTTATGGCTGAGTAGTATTACACTATATATATATATATATAAATAATATATATATTTTTATTTTTTCTCTGTCAACTGAAAGGCCCTAGAAGCAATAACACCTCAGTGCACCAAGTCACCAAATCTTAGCTACTAATAACAGTACTGACCGGGTACCAGTGGTGGCTCACAGCTGTAATCCTAGCAATTTGGGAAGCCAAGGCGGGCATATCACTTGAGGCCAGGAGTTTGAGACCAGCCTTGCCAACATGGCAAAACCCCGTCTCTACTAAAAATACAAAAATTAGCTGAGCTTGGTGGTGGGTGCCTGTAATCCCAGTTACTCAGGAAGCTGAGGCAGGAGAACTGCTTGAACCCAGGAGGGGGAGGTTGCAGTGAACCGAGATTATGCCACTGCACTCCAGCCTGGGCAACAGAGCAAGACTCCATCTCAAAAAACAAAAATAAACAGTATCCTTCCCCGCTCAAATTAATGATGGCTCTTTTAGGAAATGGCTGATTCCAGAGAAATACAAGAGAAATCTCATATGTCTTGTTGGTCCAGAAATGCTTAAAGACAAATGGGACAAAGTTTGTCTGAGACTGAGGGAATTTTCTGCACACGGGACTTCCAGTTTTGAAACTGGAACAAGTAGGTCACTCTATCAAATCCCCTGTGGATGGACATTTGCATTATTTCTAATTTTTGCTATTATAACTGATGTCACTATAACAAACCTCCTGCACATTTTGTTTTGTATCCGTGGACGTGTATCTTAAAGGTGAATTTATGGAAGTGGGATTACTTAGGCTGGCTAAAGAGTAAATGAGTCTGTAGCTTTGTTAGATGTTGACAAGTTCTCCTCTACAGGAAGTGTACTCTCTTGCCTGCCATTATTTGGCCCAGTGCATGGACCTGATCCAGCAGGAACAGAATATCTCATGCCATACTTAGGAAGAAGGATGTAAATATCCCTGAGATTTCCTTGTAGGGAGTATAAATGACTAATATCAGCCCGTTTCCTGAATAATGATTTTGATGGTGGGAAAGGGGGCAGGGAGGAAAAGATGCACTGATATCTTTGTGGGAGGCCCTAAATCCAGACTTCTCCTGCTTAGTGGTTTTCCCTGGACTAGACCTATGCTTTCTGCCTGAATTTCTTACCCTCTGATAACTTACACAAATGAGACAGCAGATTCCAACCCTTTAACTCTATAACCCATTCTCTTTGGCATCCAGACCCCCTCTACTAATTAATACAGGGCATTCTCATTTCCTCAGGTCTTCCCTTTTGGGCCCTTTGCTTATTGGTGCTGTTGTTGGATTGGTACCTAGGCAGAACAAGAGGGCCTCTCTTCCCCATCCCAGCCTTCCCACCTGTACTGGGACATGGTGTTTCTTCTCTTAGGACTGTCAATAGATATCCAGGAGAGGACCCTGTGTCCATTTACAAAATAGCAAAATGCCTCCCTAGTCCAGCTGTTCCCAATTTTTTGTTTTCCTCCCAGCAAATATAATATTTACATATTCATCATGAAGGAAATAATGTATATAGTGGTCCAAGACAAAGTGCCTTGAATCGGTTTAGGTCAGCAAACTACAGAAAAAAACAGGATACACTAGTCCTCTGCTTGGATAGCCAATGCCTGCTTGTCGCGCACCTCCCCGCCCCACCCCCCACCCGGTTAGCTGCCCTCACCCAAACCAAAAAGTTTAGTTTAAGATGAAAGTTTACTAGCTTGCAAAATAGCTCGCTTTGTCTATTCTCATCAGCTTGCCCAGCTACTTAAGTCATAAGTCAAATACTTAAAGAGCCCCTGAGCTGACTAAGATTGCAATGCATTGTGGGCTGCAACAAAATGCAGCAAGACAACACTAAAGAAAACACCTAAAGCCCCAGTCCAACAACTGATAGGTGATGTGCGGGAAGATTGTGACCCCATAGTAGTCAGCCTATGAGGAACTGGGGGAGGTGCCTAAGCACTAAGGGGTAAGTTGTTTGTTGTGACTGTGCTGGGTGTGCCTGCCCATCACACACCTGATCTTGCAAGAGGGTCATTAAAAGTCTCACTTTCACTGTTCTCCGGGTCTCTGAGTCCATTCTTTGGGTTTGGACAAGTGAGTTTGTTTCTCACAATAGGCATTCCCAAATTTTATGAAACCTCAAATTCTGCAAGTAAATGAAGCAATGGGCATTACAGCCTTTTTTGGCCCAATCCTCACAAAAGCATCTCATATACTTGTGTGAGGTTCTCGGCCCAGCTGTGACCCTTTTAGGACAGGCTCTGTTTGTATGACCCCCGGGTTCCTGGACATAACTTCCTTCCTCTCCCCATCAAGAAAGCATGATGTTAATGAGAGTGAGCTAGACTTATAAGTATTTACAGGAAGCAATCTCAAAGCATAATGTTGAGTGAAAGACAAGCTGCAAAAGGAAATAGAGTGTGCTAATATCTCTTGAAGACTCACAAAACAATGCATTGCTCATGAAAGACTACTTATGTGCAGAAC
>NW_012102798.1:1365699-1410456 GCF_000951045.1 Mandrillus leucophaeus
AATTGTAGATTCTGGACATTAGTCCTTTTTCAGATATATAGATTGTGAAGATTTTCTCCCACTCTGTGGGTTGTCTGTATACTCTGCTGACTGTTCCTTTTGCCATGCAAAAGTTCTTTAGTTTAAGTAGGTCCCAATATTTATCTTTGTTTTTATTGCATTTGCTTTTGGGTTCTTGGTCATGAAATTCTTGCCTAAGCCAATGTCTATAAGGGTTTTTTCTAATGTTATCTTCTAGAATTTTTAGAGTTTCAGGTCTTAGGTTTAAGTCCTTAATCCATCTTGAGTTGATTTTTGTATAAGGTGAGAGATGAGGATCCAATTTCATTTTCCTACATGTGACTAGCCAATTATCCCAGAACCATTTTTTGAATAGGGTATCCTTTCCCCACTTTATGTTTTTGTTTGCTTTGTGAAAATTCGGTTGACTATAAGTATTTGAGTTTATTTCTGGGTTCTCTATCCTGTTTCATTGTTCTGTGTGACTATTTTTATAACACTACCATGCTGTTTTGGTGACTATGGCCTTAGAGTATAGTTTGAAATCAGGTAGTGTGATGCTTCCAGATTTGTTCCTTTGCTTAGTCTTGCTTTGGCTATGTGAACTCTTTTTTGGTTCCATATGAATTTTAGAATTGTTTTTTTCTAATTCTGTGAAGAATGGTGGTGGTATTTTGATGGAGATTGCATGGAATTTGTAGATTGCTTTTGGCAGTATGGTCATTTTCATAATATTGATTCTACCCATCCATGAGCATGGAATGTGTTTCCATTTGTTTGCATTATCTATGATTTCTTTCAGCAGTGTTTTGTAGTTTTCCTTGTAAAAGTCTTTCAACTCCTTTGTTAGGTATATTCCTAAGTATTTTATTTTTTTGAAGCTATTGTAAAACAGGTTGAGTTCTTTATTTGATTCTCTACTTGGTCACTGTTGGTGTACAGAAGTTACTGGTTTGTGTACATTAATCTTGTATCTGGAAACTATGGTGAATTCTTTTATCAGTTCTAGAAGCTTTCTGGAGGAGTCCTTAGGGTTTTCAAGGGAAACAATCATATCATCAGCACACACTGACAGTTTGACTTCTTCTTTACCAATTTGGATACCCTTTATTTCTTTCTCTTGTCTGATTCCTCTTGCTAGGACTTCCAGTACTATGTTGAAGAAGAGTGCTGAGAGTGGGCATCCTGTCTTGTTCCAGTTCTCTGAGGGAATGCTTTCAACTTTTCCTCATTCAGTATTATGTTGGCTGTGAGTTTGTCATAGATGGCTTTTATTACATTGAGGTATGTCCCTTGTATGCTGAATTTGATGAGAGTTTGAATCATAACGGGATGCTGGATTTTGTTGAATGCTTTTTCTGCAGCTATTGAGATGATCATGTGATGTTTGTTTTTAATTTTGTTTATGTGATGTATCACATTTATTACCTTGTGTATGTTAAACCATCCCTGAATCCCTGGTATGAAACCCACTTGATCATGGTGGATTATCTTTTTGATATGTTGTTGGATTCGATTAGCTAGTATTTTGTTAAAGATTTTTGCATTTATATTGGGGTATTGATCTATAGTTTTCTTTTTTGGTTAGGTCCTTTCCTGGTACTAGGGTGATCCTGGCTTCATAGAATGATTTAGGAAAGATCCCACAGGTTCATGTAGATCTATTCTAGTTTTCTTCAGTTTATTTTCTCTTTGTTCTTCAGATAAGGTAATATCTGTTGTTCTATCTTTCTATTTACTAATGCTATCTTCTGCTCCCTCTCTTCTGCTGTTGAGGCCATCTACTGAACTTTTTAATTAAGTCATGATAACTTTCATCCCTAAAATCGCCATTTGATTCCTTTATATGTGTCCTAATTATTTCCAAGACTATCTGTTTTTTTCCCCAAGGCTTTCCATTACGTTGTTTGTTTCGAGCATGTTTGACATTGCTCATTGAAGTATTATTTATGACAGCTTATTTAAAATTTTTGTGAAATAATTTTAACCTGTCTTCATCTTGAGATTGATATGAATTGATTGTATTTCACTCAGCTTGAGATCATTCTGGTTTTGTTATGATGACTAATTTTTTATTGAAACATGCATATTTTTGTATTATGTTATGCAACACTGGGTATTATTTAAATCTACTTTAGCTGGGGTTTTTATGACGTGGTTCTGGCAGGAGATGTGATGTTGCCTTGTTACTACCAGGTTGAAGTAGGAGTCCATGTTCACCACTCAACATCTGTTGATCCTTGAAGGGTGTCCTCATTACTGCTGAATAAGGATGCAAATTCTAACTCCTCACATAGTCTTTGATGACACCACTTTGGGGGTGATTTTATTATTTCTGGGTGATGGTGAATGTACTGACTCTCCACCAGGCCTCCTCTGATAGCACCTCAGCTGGGAGTGGGAGGAAAACCTAATTACTGCCAGGTTGTGGTAGAAGTCCAAACTCTTCATTTGGTCTCCAGTGACACCATTGGTATCAAAGATAGGAGAGACAGTAAATACCTCTTGGCTGTTAAATCTACTAAAAAAAACTTTTTCACAATGCAGAGGTATAAGAAGATGGGTATAGTTCCTGACTAAAATTTCACTCCCCTCCAGTGTTCTTAGTATTTTCATAGATTTTGTTGATAAAGCTTGTTTATTTTAAACCTTCTGGTCGATCTTCAGAGACCTTGGGTGACTGTATTTGCTAATTTTTACTTTAATAGATGTCTCTTCATGGAATTTTTTGAGCTCTTCACATTGCCATTCCAAAAGTTATGCTTCCTTGATTGCTTTATAACATTTGTTTGAATCACATTTAATGAACATTTTCTAGACTTTTCTAAACTATGAGGCCTCCTCATAGTTTAGAGATTAAGTTCAATGAATTTTCATAATACCAGTAAAAGCCAGAAAATATTTTTTCAAATGTTTTTATTAAGATAAAATTTCTACAACACAAATTTACCATTTAAATAAATTTAAAATGTACAATTCAGTGTTTTTAAATATATCTACAATAATGCGCAACCATTATACATATTCACAATATTGTCCAGCCATTATTACTGTCTAATAACAGAACATTTTCATCACCATAAAAAGAAACCCTATATCTGGTAGTAGTCAATTCAAATTCTCTCCTCCCTCTAACCCCTGGCAAACACTAACAACTTTCTATCTCCATGGTTCTGTTTAGTCTGAACATTTTATATAAATGGAATCATACAGTCTATGGCCTTTTTTGTCTAGCTTATTTTACTTAGCATAATGTTTGGAAGAGTTATCTACATTGTAGCATGTTGATCAGTGCTTCGTTTCATTTTATGGCTGAATAGTATTCCATTGTCTGGATATGCCATATTTTGTTTATCAACTCATTAGTGGATGGACATTTGGGTTGTTTCTACTTTGGGGCTATTATAAAAAATGATGCAAAAACATTTGTGCACATATATTTATTTGAACATATGTTTTCAATTTTCTTGGGTACTTAGCCAGAAGTGAGATTGCTGGGTCATATGGTCACTATATGTTTAAAATTTTGAGAAACTGCTAAACTAGTTTCCATAGCAGATGAATCATTTTACATTACCAATATATGAGAATTCCAATTTTTCTACATCCTTACCAACACTTGTAATTTTCTAAATTGTTAAGTTATAGACAACCAAATAGGTGTGACTTGGTACCTGATTGTGGTTTTGACTTGCATTTTCCTAATGACCAGTGATATTGAGTATCTTTTCATGTGGTTTTTGGCCCTTTTTGAATCTCTTTTTAGCAAAATGTCTCTTCTACCTCTACATTCATTTTTTATTTGATTTATTTGTCTTTTGTTATTGGGTTGTAAAACTTTTAAAATATATTTTGGATGCTAGGCCCTTTTCATATATGATTTGTGAATGTTTTCTCCCATTTTGTGAATTATCTTTTCATTCCCCTGATAGTCTGCTTTGATACACAAATGTCTGTAATTTTTATTAAGTCTAATATATCATTTTTTTTCTTCTGTTGTTTGTGCTTTTAGGGTCATATATAAGAAACCATTGCCTAATTCAAGGTAACAGATATTTTTACCTATAATTTATTTCTAAAGGTTTTATAGTTTTAGCCATTTTGTTTAGGTCTATAATCCATTTTGAGCTAATTTTTGTATATGGTGTGAGGTAAGGATGCAACATTATTCTTTTGCATGTGGATATGAAGTTTTCCCAGAATCATTTATTGAAAAGCCTATTTTTTGCCCATTGAAGGAGCTTGACACCCTTGACAAATACCAATTGACCATAGATATATGGGTTTATTTCTGAATTCTCAATTCCATTCCAATGATCTAAATGTCTACTCTTGGCCAGGTGTGGTGGCTCACACTTGTAATCTCAGCACTTTAGGAGGCCGAGGTGGGTGGATCACTTAAGGTCAGGGGTTTGAGACCAGCCTTGCCAACAGGGCAAAACCCTGTCTTTACTAAAAATACAAAAATCAGCTGGGTGTCATGGCACACACCTGTAATCCCTGCTACTCAGGAGGCTGAGGCAGAAGAATCACTTGAACCTGGAAGGCAGAGGTTGCAGTGAGCTGAGATTGTGCCGCTACACTCCAGCCTAGGTGAGAGAGCAAGACTCTGTCTCAAAAATAAATAAATAAATAAATAAATAAATAAATAAATAAATAAATGTTTATTATTATAGCAATACCACAGTTTTTAGTGCTGTAGCTGTCAGTCCTCCAATCTTGTTCTTTTCCAAGATTGTTTTGGCTATTCAAGGGTCCTGCCATTTCTATGTGAATTTTAGGATCAGCCTGTTTATTTATGCAAAAGAAGCAATTAGAATTTTTAAGAGCGATTGTATTTAATCTGTATATCAATTTTGCCATTTTACCAATATTGAGTCTTTCAATCCATGAACATTAGTTGTATCTCCATTTATAAAGGTGTTCTTTAATTCCTGTCAATAATGTTTTGTAATGTTCAGTGTACACATCTCACATCTCCTTGTTTAAATTTATTTTTAAGTATTTTATTCTTTTTGATGCTATTGTAAATAGAACTGTTTTCTTCATTTCATTCTTGGGTTGTTCATTGTTAGTGTATAGAAATACAACAAATTTTGTATATTGATCTTGGATTCTGAAACATTGCTGAACTAATTTATTAATGCTACAGTGTTTTGTGTGTTGGGGATATTTTTAATGATTTTCTCTATGTAAGATTATGTCATGCTTGAATGGGGATAATTTTACGGGGATAATTTTACTTCTTCCTTTCCAATCTGTATGTCTTTTATATCTTTTATCTTACCTAATTGCCAAAAGCGATGTTTTCAAAATATACTTTAAATGTCCAATTTGGTTTAAATAATTTTGAGGCTAATTACATTTTATAATAATGCAGGGGGGACATTTTCTCATAATTTGGTTGAAATACTGTTTTTCTCTGGCTAAATTGTACATCTATATGCTATACCTTAAATTAATAGCTATGTAACTGAGACTATTTAAAACAGCTTATTTTTAATGTTTCTTCCAAGTGGAAGGTATTAAACTGTATTAAAATGATTATCTAAAAATATGAAGGTTACTTTTGCCATTTTGATTTAAAGGATAATATTATCACACAAATAGGAACTTGAAAATTACTGATCCAAATTCTCTGCTTGAGGCAAGACATTGGTGAAGATCTCTGATCTTTAGTTTTGTGACTGAATGAGAAATCCTAATTGTTCATTTAATATGAAGAAGCAACTTCAGCACTTCCAGATGCAGTTTTGCAAAAAAGGAAAAAAAAAGAATAAATTCCTCTTTGTGAGACAAGGTTGATAAGTGGATTAGGATTCTTTCCAACTTCTTTTCTCTAAAGTAATTGTTTTCAATATGATAGTCCAGAAGGGGCTTTCATGTTGGCAACATACCATCTTCCTGACAAATTCAAGTTTAATTTTTGTTTAGTAAGTGTAGCAAGTTTATTTTCTTACATATGAAATTAATAGAGCAATGAATCTCCAAATAAGCTAAATTGCAACAATTGCATATGAATACTTTCTTTGAGACACTTTATCAAGACCTCTGTTGAAATTAGCAATTGTCAGATTATAAAAAATTTCAATTCCAAGTTTGTTCATTGAGTGAAAAAATTCATTACTTGAGAAGTTTTGAAATAGCAATTTTATACCATGTTTGTAATTACTGGAAAGGAATTGCTGTTTTCTAGACCAGAGATGAAGTTTCAACAGCACTGTAATATTGAATATGTTCATCGTATACAAAAGCACCTGCATTGTGTCTTAAGAGAGCTCATAAGTTCTTAATGTATTATTCTTGGAAATGTATTTACTGTGCTTTATTAGTCTCACAAAATATTCAATTAACATAAATTCAACAATGATTATAATGTGCTTACCATTCATTTCTTATGAGCTATGATACAGCCAGTAATATTATATTTTTGTTATTAATAGCATGTAGATCACAATAAAGGAGAAACCAGTGCCTACGTAAATAAATAAATATATGTGAATGTAGCAGGGTCTTATTTGAAGTTGCTAATTTATTATTCATTGATGTTCAAAATAGTAAATTTAAATACTTAATTACTTAGAAAGATGATATTTTAAGGACACATTACTGAACACATAATCTTTTACTTGCTGTCTTAAGCATCATGTATAATTAAATCTGCAATACTGAACAGAATTAGTGAAAAATATTGCAAAATATGCAAAATATTCTGACATAACATTAAGTTCTAAAGCAAACCAAAGGCACAAGTCCAAAGGAAAAACATTACCACTACAGGTTTCACTTATATTTCTAATATATATTAAAATACAAAACTATGTGAAGTACACATTAAATTTTTTTTCTGTGACCAGTCTTGCTCATTTATAGTATTGAAAATATTTCTTAATAATATACCTTAAAGATATATCAAAACTAGAAGTTTGATTTAGAAATAAGCAAGCAGGTTTGGAGTCACCTATTCCAACACAGTGGAACTTAGATTGAAGATGTTTAAGAACTTCATTTAATAGAACTCAGAAAAGTATACAAAATATATTCTTGAAATAAGTTGATCCAAAATTCAATTATTAGATTTAAAATATTCTCCTGAAACTTACAGTCTAATTAAGAGGAAAAAAAATCTTTTGACAATAGGTATGCTAAAAACTCAATATGATGGCCTTCAAACTAATTTCACACTATTTTAATGAGCTAGAACTAAAGAAAAATGAATGCTAATTTAAAAATAATAATTTTGCTTCTTTGCTTAGGAATGCTTTTCTCCAATGGGTTCAAATAACTCCATCTAATTTCAAGGTGTAAAAACTAGAGAACTTGGATTAATGCCCAGGAAAAAGGGTGACCTCTAGTGCTTGAATTTATGAGGACCATGTTTACAGTTCCACAGAGAAACATATTATAAGAAAAAAAGATATTTTGGAAAAGGAGAAAGACTCTTCTTTGAAGATAACACTTCATCTATAAATCACAAATTTTCCATTATGAATTCAAAAATGAGGTTTAATACTTCATATATGTAAATTGCAGAGATCTATTAACAAATACAAAGGTTGGTTACTCTAATAATGAACAGAGACCTTAATTTAAATGAATACATGTTTTTGTCTAATCTCTGCTAAATTCTGCTTTCATCCTGATTTAATCCTTTAATCAAGAGCCATTAAACTGTTATACTTGGCATTCAAAGCTTTTTATAATGTTATCATTCTAACTACCCAACCTTACCTTTTTCTACTCCTCAGCATACACTATTTTCTCTTACTAGGCTATTAAAATACCAGGATTGGCACTGCCTCTGCCACTGTCTTCATTTAGAGTGTTTATCTTGCTCAAATCCTACTCATCTTTCAAATTCTAGTCCATGACTCACTTCTATGAAACTTTTCTTAATTATTCTATTCCTCATTGAGTTCATTTTTTGAATTCTAGTAGCACTTAGTGTGTCGTATATAATTCAGTCTTTTTACATAAGGACTTACATTGGGATAATGATTTTATGTATATTTAATGAATGTTAACTGACCATGCCTCTAAAATGCCTGGCACAGTGCTAGGCACTCAAGATAGAAAAGTGCATAAGATATGACCCCTTTCCTCAAGAAGCCCACAATGTCTACCCAGGGAAGGCAGGCAGACACGCAAAATGTGAGAAGTAATATTAAAGGGTTATAAGCAATGTACTGTGACAACATAGAGGAACAATCAGTTAATTCTGCCTTACAGAAAAAATGTAAGGCATGACAGAGGTATTATAGGAGATTAAACATGAGCAGCTAGGCTTACATGGATATGTAAGTTTTCTGAGTTAGTAAGAGGGGAAAGGTATTGTAGGATTTCTACTTTGAAGTATGACCTACCAGATGCACCCATCTTCTACCTCATGCAAAAAACATCTGTAAAACATGAATATTCTGGAATTTGCAAGTAGTCCAGTGCAACAGAGCAGCACTTCCCAAATTGTGTTCCATGAGAAAGTTTTATGCAGGATGTTAAAAGATTGTCTTCAAAAATTGGTTTCAGTAGGCAGAGCAAGATAGAAGCTTTCACCAATGGTCCTCCCCATGGAACCATCAAATTGAAAAAAAATATTCACACACAAAAACACCTTCATAAGAACCAAAACCTCACGTGAGCAGTCACGGTACCTGGTTTTTAACTTCGTATCACCAAAAGAAGACTAAAGAGGATCAGAAAGACAGTTGTAAATTGTGCACACCATCCCTCCCTTATCACCCAGTAATGGTCATATGGCACAGAGAAAGAATCTGTGCACTTGGTGGAGGGAAAGCTCAGTGATTGTGGGACTTCGCATTGAAACTCAGTTCTGCCATGTCACAGAGGAAAGAAACACTGGGCAGAACTTGGCCAACACCCATAGAAGGAGCACTTCAACTAGCCCTAGCTAGAGGGGAATCATCCATCCTAGCAGTCAGTACCTCATTCCCTGCAAGCCTCACCACCACAGGCTAAAGGGTTCTGGGGTCTGAAATAAACTTAAAAGGCAGTCTAGGCCACAAGGACTGCAATCCTTGGGCAATTCCTATTGCTTTGCTGGGCTTGGAGCAAGGGGACTGGACAGGAATGCAGTCTAGTAAGACAGCAGCTGGGGTAGCCAAGGGAGTGCTTGTGCTACCCTTCACCCAACCACAAGGGGCCCACCTTGCACCTCTGGGAGAGACTCCATCCCTCTGCTTGAGGAGAGAAGTAAACGTAACGAGGGCTTTGTCTAGCATCTTGTATACCAGCTCAGCAACAGTAGCATAGGGCACAGGGCTGGGTCCTGAGACCTCCATTCCAAGACCTAGATCTCAGACAACATTTCTAGATACTCCCTAAGCCACAAGGGAACCTACTGCCTTGAAGTGAAGGATCTAATCCCGGCACAATTCATCACCTGCTGACCAAAGAACTCTTAGGCCCTGAATAATCAGCAGGGATACCCAGGTTGTACTCCACCTTGGGCATTTGGTGAGACTCAGAGGTGTACTGGATTCAAGTGTGACCCAGCACATTCTTAGCTGTGGTGGCTATGAGAAGAGTCTCATGCTCTAGAACAAAGAAAGAGAAGAGTAAGGAGATATTGTCCTGCAGCTTAGGTACCAGCTTAGCCACAGTGAGGTAGAACATCAAGCAGGCTCCGGAGTCCCTGATTCTAGGCCTTGCCTCTTTCATGGCATTTCTGGACATTTCCTGGGCCAGAGGAGAGCCTACTTTCCTGAAGCATGAGTCTCAGGCCTGGCAGTATTTACCACAAACTGACTGAAGAGCCCTTGGGTCTAGAGTGAAAATCAACGATAGCCAGGCAGTACTCACTGCGGACCTAAAGTGATTGCGACCAAGGGAAGAGACTCTTCTGCTTGTCGAAATAGAAGGAAAGATGGGGAAGGACTTTGCTTTGTGCCCTGGGTGCCAGCTCTGTGGCAATAGAACAGAGCACCATGTAGATTCTTAAGGTTTCCATCTCCAGGCCCTGGCTCCCGGATAACATCTCTAGATCCACCTGGGGTTTGCGGGGAACTCACTATCCTGAAGGGAAGGACACAAGACTGGGTGGCTTGGTGACCCACTGATTGTAGAGCAGTGGGGCTTTGAGTGAACATAGGTGATAGCCAGGCAGTGGTTACATCAGGTCTTGTGAAAAACCCACTACCATACTGGTTTCAGGTCTGACCTACTGTAGTCAAAGTGGTGGTGGCTACAGGGCTGGTCGTGTCACCCCTCCACGAGTTCCAGGCAGCCCAGAACACAGAGAGAAACTCTGTTAAGGAAAACGTGAAGAAACAGAACAAGAGTATCCACCTGGTAATCCAGAGAATTCTTCTGGGACTTATTCAAGACCACCAAGGAGTTACCTATACAAGTCTATAAGAGACACAGCATTACTGAGCTTGTGGTTACCCCTAATGCAAATACAGCTCCAGAGACCAAAAACTTAGATTAAGACACTCAAGTCCCTTCTAATACCTGGGAAGCCTTCCCAAGAAGGATGGGTACAAACAAGTCCAGGTTGCAAAGACTAAATATAGACTTAACTCTTCAATGCCCAGATACCTACAAACATCCACAAGCATCAAGATGATCCAATAAAACATGACCTCACAAAATTAACTAAGTGAGGTACCAAGGATCAATTCTGTAAAAACAGAGATATGTGATCTTCAGCAGAAAAAAAAAATAGCTGTATTGAGAAAATTCAACATAATTCAAGGTAACACAGAGAAGAAATTCAGAAACTTTTTATTTTATTTTATTTTATTTTATTTTATTTATTTTGAGATGGAGTCTCTCTCTGTTGCCCAGGCTGGAGTGCCGTAGCACGATCTCTGTTCACTGCAACCTCCGCCTCCCAGGGTCAAGCAATTCTCCTGCTTCAGCCTCCTGAGTAGCTGAAATTACAGGTGTGCACCACCATGGCCAGCTAATTTCTGTATTTTTAGTGGAGATGAGGTTTCACCATGTTGGCCAGGCTGGTCTCAATCTTCTGGCCTCAAGTGACCTGCCCACCTTGGCCTCCCGAAATGCTGGGATTACAGGCATGAGCCACCACGCCCAGTCAAAATTCAGAAAATTGTCAGATAAATTAAACAAAGAGATTAAAATAATTAAAAAGAATCAAGGAGAAATTCTGCAGGTGAAAAATGCAAATGACATAATAAAGAATGTGTCAAAGTCTCTTAATAATAGAATTGATCAATAGAAGAAAGAATTAGTGAGCTTGAAGGACAGCCTATTTGAATAAACACTCAGAGGAAGCAAAATTTAAAAAAAATAATAAAGCATGCCCACATGATCTAGAATATAGCCATAAAAGGGGAAATCTGATGTACTGGCCTTAAAGAGTAGATAGAAAAAGAAACAGGGGTAAACATTTTATTGAAAGGGATTATAACAGAGAACCTCCCATACCTAGAGAAAGATATCAATAAGTTCAAGAAAGTTATAGAACACCAAGCAGATTTAACCCAAGGAAGACTACCACAAGACATTTAATAATCAAACTGCCAAAGGTCAAGGATTAAAAAAGGATCCTAAAAGCAGCAAGAGAAAAGAAAAAAACAACATACAATATAGCTCCAATACATCTGGCAGCAGACATCTCAACTGAAAGTTTACAGGCTAGGAGACAGTGACATGACATATTTAAAGTGCTGAAGGACAAATCTTTCATCCTAGAATAGCATAACCAGCAAAATTATCCTTCTGGCATCAGGGAGAAATAAAGACTTTTCCAGACAAATAAAACCTAAGGGATTTCCTTAACATCAGATCTGTCCTGCAAGAAATGCTAAAGGGAGTTTTTTAATCTAAAAAGAAAGAATGTTAATGGGCAATAAGTAATCACCTGAAGATATGAAACTCACTGGTAAAAGTATGTACAAAAAATCACAAAATATTATACTACTGTAATTGTGATGTAGAAACTAGTCATATCTTCAGTAGAAGGACTAAAAGATGAACCTATCAAAAGTAAGAACTACAACAATTTTTAAAGACATAGACAGAACAATAAGATATAAATGGAAACAACAATAAGTTTAAATTGGTGGGATTAAATTAAGGTGTAGAGGTTTTATTAATTCCCTCTTTAGTTGTTTGTTTGTTTATGCAATTAGTATTAAGTTGTCATTAGTTTAAAATAATGTGTTATAAGATGTTATTTGCAAACCTCATGGTAATTTCAAATCAAAAAATCCAAAGCAGGCACATAAAAAATAAAAAGAAAGAAATTAAAACATACTAAAGAGAAAATCACTTTCACTAAAAAGAAGACAGGAAGGAAGGAAAGAAAATAGAGGAGACAACAAAATAACCAGAAAACAAAGAATAACAAAATGGCAGGAGTAAGTCCTTACTTATCAATAATAATGCTGAATGTAAATGGATTAAATAGACAGAGTGGCTGAATGAATAAAAAATAAAGACCCAAAGATCTGTTGCCTACAAGAAACACACTTCACTTATGAAGACATACATAAGACATTTATTTTAAAGAAGACAGAAAATAAAGAAATAGAAAAAGATATTCCATGGAAAATCTTCCACGGATATTCCATGGAAACCAAAAAAAGAAAAGCAGCAGTAGCTATACTTATATCAGACACCAGAGATTTCAAAATAAATAAATAAAGAGACAAAGAAGGGAATTATATAATGATAAGGGCATCATTTCAGCAAGAGGATATAACAATTGTAAATAAATACACACACACACACACACACACACACACACACACACACACGGTGACACTGGAGCACCCTGATATATAAGGCAAATATTATTAGAGCTAAACAGAAAGACAGACCCTAATATAATAATAGCTGGAGATTTCAACACCCCACTTTCAGCATTGAACAGATAATCCACACAGGAAATCAACTAACATTTGACTTAATCTATCAGCCAAATGGAACTAACAGATATTTACAACATATTTCATCCAATGGCTGCAGAATATGCAATCTTCTCCTAGGCACATGGATCATTGCCAAGGATGGACCATACACTAGGCCACAAAACAAGTCTTAAGTCACTCAAAAAAATTAAATAAGCAAGTGTTTGCTCTGGCCAAAGTAGGATAAGACTAGAGGTCAATAACAAACACATGGAAGCCAGGCATGGTGGCTCCATGCCCATAATCCTAGCACTTTGGGAGGCCAAGACAGGAGAATTGCCTGAGCTAAGGAATTAGAGACCAGCCTGGGCAAAATGGCAAAACCCCGTGTCTACAAAAAATAGAAACATCAGCAGGGCATGGTGATGCACACCTGTAGTCCCAGCTAACTGGGGGGCTGAGGAAGAAGCATCACTTTAACCTGGGAGGTTGAAGTTGCAATGAGTTGAGATCATGCCAACATACTCCAGTCTGAGTGATAGAGTGAGACCCTGTCTCAAAAAAAAAAAAAAAAAAAAAAAGGAAATTAAGCAATATGCTCCTGAATGACCAGTAGGTCAATAAAGGAATTAAGAAGAAATTTGAAAATTTCTTGAAACAAATCATAAAGGAAACACAACTTACCAAAGTCTATATATAGGATACAGCAAAAGAACCACCAAAAGAGAAGTTTACAGCCGTAAGTTCCAACACTATAAAAATAGTAAACTTTCAAATAAATAACCTAACAATGCACCTAAAAGAATTACAAAAGGAAGAGCAAACTAACCCAAAATCGGTAGATAAAAATAAAGATCAGAAAAAATAAATGAAATTAAAGCAAAGAAAACATTATAAAAGATCAATGAAATGAAAAGTTTATTTTTTTGGAAGAGATAAACAAAATTGGCAAACATTTAGCCAGACTAAGAAAAAAAGAGAGAAGACCCAAATAAATAAAATCAGAGATGAAAAGGGAATCATTACAACTCATAGCATGGATATTCAAAGGATCATTAGTGACTACTATGAGCAACTGTATGCCATAAATTGAAAAATCTAGAGGAAATGGATAAATTTTTAGATACATAGAACCTACCAAAATTGAAAGATGAAGAAACCTAAAACCTAAAAAGACAAATAACAAGTAATAAAATCAAAGCCATGATAAAAATCTCCCAGTAAAGAAAACCCAGGATGCAATAGCTTCACTGCTGAATTTTATCAAACATTTAAAGAACAATCAATACCAATCTTACTCAAATTATTCTAACAAATAGAAGAGAGAATACTTCCAAACTCATTCTACAAGGCCAGTATTATCCTGATACCAAAACAAGAAAAAGGCACATCAAAATAAAAAAAAATAAAGTATCTCTGATTAATATTGATGCAAAAATCCTCAACAAAATATCACCATACTGAATTAAACAAGCATTAAAAAGATCATTCATCATGACCAAATGGGACTTATCCCTGGGATGCAAGGGTGATTCAACATGTAGAGATCAATCAGTGTGATGCATCATATAAACAGAATGAGGAATGAAAACATTATGATCACTTCTTACTTTTGTTTTTTTTATGAGATGGAGTTTCTCTGTTGTTGCCCAGGCTGCAGTGCAGTGGTGCAATCTCAGCTCACTGCAACCTCCACCTCCCGGGTTCAAGTGATTCTCCTGCCTCAGCCTCCTGAGTAGCTGGGATTACAGGCAGGCACCACCACACCAAGCTAATTTTTGTATTTTTAGTAGAGACAGGGTTTTGCTATGTTGACCAGGATGGTCTCGAACTCCTGACCTCAGGTGATCCACCTGCCTTGGCCTCCCAACGTGCTGGGATTACAGGTGTGAGCCACCGCGCCCAGCTCCTTATGATCATTTCAATTGTATCTGAGAAAGCATATGATCAAATTCAACATCTCTCCATAATAAAAACCCTAAAGAAAAATGATATGTTAGAAATATACCTGAGCATAATAAAAACCATCTGTGACAGACCCACAACTAGTATCATACTGAATGGCAAAAATTAAACTCCTTTTCTCTAACATTTGGAACACAACAAGCACTCTCACTTTCACCAGTTATTCAACACAGTACGGGAAGTCCTAGCTAGAGCAATCAGACAAAAGAAAGAAATAAAGTGCATCCAAATTGAAAAGGAAGTAAATTTTCCTTGTTTGCAGATGATAAGACCTTACATTTGGAAAAATCTAAAGACTCCACCAAAAAACAATTAGAACTGATGAACAAATCCAGTGAAGTTACAGAATACAAAATCGACATACAAAAACCAGTAGCATTTCTATATGCCAACAGGGAACAATCAGAAAAATAAATTAAAACTAATCTCATTTACAGTAAACAAAAAAATTAATTATCTGGGAATTAAAGAAATGAAAGATCTGTACAATGAAAACTATAAAACACTGATGAAAGAAATTGAAGGAGAAACAAAAAATGAAAATATATTTCATGTTCATAAATTGGAAGAATCAACATTTGTTAAAATGTCCATATTACCCAAAGCAATCTACACATTTAATGCAATCTCTAACAAAATACCATTGATATTCTTCACAGAAATAAAAACATTCTAAAATTTATGTGGCATCACAAAAGATTCAGAATAGCCAAAGCTATCATAAGAAAAATGAACACAACTGAAAGAACCACATTAACTGACTTCAAATTATACTACAGCATCATTGTAACTAAAACAGCATGGTACTGGCATAAAAACAGATGCATAGACCAATGGGACAGAATAGAGAACGCAGAAACAAATCCACACACCTACAGTGAACTCATTTTTGGCAGAGGTGCCAAGAATCTACAGAGGGGAAGAGAGAGTCTCTTCAATAAATGGTGCTGGGAAAAAATGAATATCCATATGCAGGCCAATTAAACTAGACACCTATCTCTTGCCATATACAAAAATCAAATCAAAATGGATTAAAGACTTAAATCTAAGATCTTAAACTACAAAACTGCTATAAGAAGGCATTGGTAAAACTCTCCAGGGCATTGGACTGGGCAAAGTCTTCTTGAGTAATACCCCACAAGTACAGGCAACCAAAGCAAAAGTGAACAAATGGTATCATGTTAATTTAAAACTCTTCTGCACAGAAAAAAAAGTGAAGAGAAAACCCACAGAATGGGAGAAAACATTTGCAAACAACCCATGTGACTAAGGATTAAAAACCAGAATATGTAAGAAGTTTAAAAACTCTGTAAGAAAAAAATACAATAATTCAATCCAAAAATGGACAAAAGATCTGAATAGACATTTTTCAAAAGAAGACATACGAGTGGGAAACAGGCATATGAAAAAGTCCTGAACATCATTGATCAGTAAATAAATGCAAATCAAAACTACAGTGAGTTATCTCACCCCAGTTAAGATGGTTTATATCCAAAAGAAAGGCAATAACAAATGCTGGCAAGGATGTGGAGAAAAGGGAATCCTTGTACACGATTGGTGGGAATGTAAATTAGTACAACAAAAATGGAGAACAGTTTGGAAGTTCCTCAAAACACTAAAAATAGACCTACTATATGATCCAGCAATTCCAACGCTAGGTATATACCAAAAAGCAAGAAAATCACTATATCAAGGAAATATCTGTCTTTCCATGTGTGTTGCGGCACTATTCACAATAGCCAAGATTTGGATGCAATCTGAGCATCCATCAACAGATAAATAAACTTGACAGAGATATGACAAAAAAGAAACCCCAGGCCAATAAACATCAATGCAAAAATCCTCAACAAAATACTTGCAAATCTAATCCAGCAGCACATCAAAAAGCTTATCCATCATGATCAAGTAGGCTTCATCCCTGGGATGCAAGGTTGGTTCAACATGCAGAAATCAATAAATGTTATTCATCATATAAACAGAACTAAAGACAGAAATCACATGATTATCTTAATAGATGCAGAAAAGGCTTTTGATAAAATTCAACATCCCTTCGTGTTAAAACCTCTCAATAAACTAGGTATTAAAGGAACATATCACAAAATAATAAGAGCCATATATGACAAACCCACAGACAATATCATACTAAATGGGCAAAGCCAGAAGCATTTCCTCTGAAAATCAATACAAGACAAGGATGCCCTCTCTTACCACTCCTATTCAACATAGTATTGGAAGTGCTAGCCAGGGCAATCAGGCAAGAGAAAGAAATAAAGGTATTCAAACAGGAAGAGAGAAAGTCAAACTGTCTTTTTTTTTTTTTTTTTTTTTGCAGATGACACAATCCTATATCTAGAAAACCCCATTGTCTCAGGCCAAAAGCTTCTTAAGTTGATACGCAACTTTAGCAACGTTTCAGGATACAAACTAAATGTGTAAAAATTGCTAGCATTGCTATGCACCAACAACAGTCAAACCAAGAGCCAAATCAGCAATGCAATGCCATTCACAATTGCCACAAAAAGAATAAAATACCTACGAACACCGCTAACAAGGGAAGTGAAGGATCTCAACAAGGAGATCTACAAACCAGTGCTCAATGAAATCAGAGATGACACACAATAAAACGGAAAAACATTCCATGCTCAAGGATAGGAAGAATCGGTATTGTTAAAATGGCCATACTATACTGCCCAAAGCAATTTATAAATTCAGTGCTATTCCCATTAAACTACTATTGACACTCTTCACAGAGTGAGATAAAACTATCTCAAAATTCATGTGGAACCAAAAAAGAACCCAAATAACCAAAACAATCCTAAGCAGAAAGAACAAAGCTGGAGGCATCCTTCTACCTGACTATACTACAGAGCTACAGTAACCAAAACAGCATGGTATTGGTACAAGAACAGACACATAGACCAATGGAACAGAATAGAGAACCCAGAAATAAGACTGCACACCTACAACAATCTAATCTTCAACAAACCTGACAAAAATGAGCAATTGGGAAAGGATTCCCTGTTTAATAGATGGTGATGGGAGAACAGGCTAGCCATACACAGAAGATTGAAACTGGACTCCTTCCTTACACTATATACCAAAATTAACTCAAGATGGAATAAAGACTTAAACGTAAAGCCTCAAACTATAAAAACCCTAGAAGAAAACCTACGCAATACCATTCAGAACATAGGCACGGGCAAAGATTTCATGATGAAGCTGCCAAAAGCAAATGTAACAAAAGCAAACGTTGATGAATGGGATTTAATTAAACTACAGAGTGTCTACACAGCAAAAGAAACTATCAACAGAGTAAACAGACAACCTACAGAATGGGAGAAAATTTTTGCAATCTATGCATCTCACAAAGGTCTAATACCCAGTATCTGTGAGGAACTTAGCACATTTACAAGAAAAAAAAAAACCAAACAACCCCATTAAAAAGTGGGCAAAGGACATGAACATACACTTTTCAAAAGAAGATATACATGCAGCTGAAAAGCATATGAAAAATGCATAACATCACTGATTATTGGAGAAATGCAAATCAAAACCACAATGAGACACTATCTCACACCAATCAGAATGGGTATTACTAAAAAATCAAAAAATATTAATAAAAGATGCTGGTGAGGTGGAGAAAAAGAAATGCTTATACACTGTTGGTGAGAGTGTAAATTGTTTCAGTCATTGTGGAAAACAGCATGGGGATTTCTCAGAGACCTAAAGACAGAAATCCCTTTTGACCCAGCAATCCCATTACTAGGTATATACCCAAAGGCATATAAATCATTTTATTACAAAGATACATGTATGTGTGTGTTCATTGTAGCACTATTCACGATAGCAAAATCATGGAATCAACATAAATGCCCATCAATGATAGACTGGATAAAGAAAATGTGGTACATTGACATCATGGAATACTATGCAGCCATTAAAAAAATGAGATCATGTCTTTTGTGGGGACATGGATGAAGCTGAAGGCCATTATCCTTAGCAAACTAACTCAGGAAGAGAAAACCAAATACCACATGTTCTCACATAAGTGGGAGGTAAATGATAAGAGCACATGGACACATAGAGAGGAACAATGCACACTGCGGCATACTGGAGGGCAGGGAGTGGGAGGAGGGAGAGGATTAGAAAAAATCACTAATGGATGCATGGCTTAACACCTGGGTGATGAAATAATCTGTACAAAAAACCCCCAAGACACACATTTACCTATGTCACAAACCTGCACATTCTGCACATGTACCCCTGAACTTAAATGTTAAAAAAGAAAAGAGAAATACACACACATACACACACACACACAATGAACACCTACTATTCGATAGCACCATAGGATGACCATAGTCAATAATGACTTAATTGCACATGTTAAAATAAAGAGTGTAATTGGTTGTTTGTAATCCAAACGATAATGCTTGAGGGGATGGATGCCCGCATTCTCCATGATGTGCTTATTTCACATTGCATGCCTGTATCAAAACACCTCATGTACCCCATGAAAATTTAAGAAAGAAACTTTTTTTAAAAAAGAAAATGTGGTACTTATAGAGTACTATTAAGCCATAAAAATAATTAGATTGTGTTATTTGCAACAAGATGCATGGAACTTGATGTCATTATGTGAAGTGAAATAACCTAGGCACAGAAAGACAAACTTCATATATTCTTATGTATTTGTGGGAGCTAAAAATTAAAACAAGTGAACTCATGGAGATAGAGAGTAGAATGATGGTTAACAGAGGCTGGGTAGGTTACTTGGAGGCTGGGGTAAAATTGGAGATGGTTAATGGGTACAAATAAGATAGAAAGAATGAATAAGATCTAGGATTTGATAGCACAATAAGGTGACTGTAGTCAATAATAATTTACTTGTACATTTTAATGTAACTAAAAGAGTATAATTGTATTGTTGTAACACAAAGGGTAAACATTTGAGGTGATGGATATCCCATTCATCCTGAAGTGGATGCCTGTATCAAAATATCTCATGTACCCCATAAATATACACAACTATTATGTACCCATGAAAATTAAAAATTAAAAATAGATTCATGATTAAATAAATTTTGAAACAATTGATTAATGATAAATAGACCTCTTGCCTGCAGGATTTTTTCAGAGTGTTTAACATACTATTAGATTGCATACATTTCCAAGAAGGAAATATAGTGTGCAGTAGTTTCCAAACCTATATGACCATGGAAACTTTTTTTCTCAGAGCTAATGATATTAAGGTTCTACAGAAAACACTTTAGAAAAAATGAGACTACAATATAATTTGCATTGTGGAAGAAGTGGTGAATGATGTATCTAGAAACAAATATTGGTGTCAGATTTTTGAAGGATCTTTAATAACTTTCCAAAGATATTAGATTTGTTTTTTTCTATAGGAAATAGAGAAATATCAACTATTTTACATAAGAGAGTTGTACAATCAGACCTATGAAAAAATAAATCAGACAGCAAAATAAAGGAGAGATTCAAGGGGCATTGTCTGGAACCAAGGAAATTAGTGGAGACATCACTGCAATGGGAAATAAAATGAGGATCTGTACTAGATTAATGGTAATTAGAGAAACATTAATATTGTCTCAACTGAATGTTGATTTATTTGATAGCTAAAACTATGCTAAATTTTACATTTCTTACAACCTATTCTCCCAAATATAGGACCTAGCACAATACTGAGGATGTCAAAAGTATAAATTTTTGTAAGTATATGTTTATTAAATATCTTCTGACAAGTGACTGAGTGATACAACTGTGGGCTTCTGAGGAACACTAGGCAGAAAAGAAATTATTCTTTAAATCGAGACCTCTAAGTATAAACTTCATTATCCAGGCGAGTATTCAAAGACCATTTTAGGATCCAGCCTCCAAGTTAGTCCCAATGACCCCCACCTTGTAGTATTCACACTCTTAAGTGGTCCCAAATTGTACTAAGGTTTGTCTGGATGATCAACAGAATATAGTCAAAATAATTACAGCACTTCTGAGATTCAGTTATAAAATTTATCAAGGGGATGATGGTGGAAAATTTATCTATTGGATACAATGTTCACTATATGGGTGATGGGTGCACTAAAAACCCAGACTTCACCACTACATAATATGTGCATGTAAAAAGTCTGTACTTGTACTCCCAATAAATAAAAATTAAAAAAATCTAAAAATAAATAAATTCATAGTTTACAATACAAAAAAAATGCTTACTAAGTTAATTATTTTAAAAATCTATCTTGATGACTCATACACTTTCTCTCTTGGATCACGCACTCTGGGGGAAGCCAGCTGGCATGTCATGAGAGCTCTATGGAGAGGCCTACATTGGTAGGAAACTGAAGCCTCAGCCAACAGCCATGTGAGTAAGCTTGAAGTGGATCCATGCAAACAGTGAGCACAACAAGCCTAGAGTACCTATACTAATATCCAACAAAATACATTACCAAAGATGACAATATTATTACCATAATTAAAAGGTAAATTCAATGGGACATAACAATCATAAGTGTGTATTCATCCAATAACAAAGTTTCCAAATGCATGAAGCAAAACTGACAAAATTAAAGGGTAAACAGACAATTCCTTAATCATACTGGGGATTTTAAAACTATGTTCTCAGAAATAGACAGAACAAGCAGAAAACAAAATCAGAAAAAGCTTAGATCTGAACAAAACTATCAACCACTTCAATTTAATTGATAATTAAATAATACATACGGCAATGGCAGAATACACATTTTTTTCAGGGCGTATGGTACCTTTTTATACTTATATAGTTAACTAATATTGCCAGATGAGTCAGGGTGATCTCATGGAGAAAAATAGTCTTTCTGACAAATGGTGCTGGAACAAGCCCATAGGTGCATAGAAGAAATAAACCTTGACTCTTACTGCACATCACACACGAAGATTAACTCAAAATGGATCATATATCTAAACATAAGAGCTAAAACTATTAAGCTCCAGAAGAAAATATATGAGAATATTTTTGTGATATTGGGTTAGGTAAAATTATTTAAATCAGACATCAATAATGCAAAGAATAAAAGGGAAAAATTATGAAATGAACTCTACCAAGATTAATAAAGTTTGCTGTCTAGAATTATGAAAACAAAAAGATAAGCCACGGCTTGGGAGTAAATGTTTGCAAAACATACATCTGACAAAAGGCTCTTGTATCAAGAATATACGAAGAAGATATACAAACAACCAATAAGCACGTAAAAAATAATGCTCAGCATTATTAGTCATCAGAGAAATGCAAATCAAAACCACAATGCAATACCACTATGTAACCAAAAGGATAGCTCAAATCAAACTGATGAAAAATGAATGTTAGTGAGGATGTGGAACATTGCTGATGAGAATGGAAAATGGCATACCCATTTGGAACACAGTCTGGCAGTTCCTCAAAAGGGTAATCATAGAGTCACCAAATGACCCAGCAATTCCACTCCTATTTACTCAGGAGAAAGGGAAACATAAACCCACACAATGATGCATATGTGAATGTTCATAGCAGCTTTATTTGTAATTTTCCCAAACTGAAAATAACCCAAATGTTTGCCCACATAGGATTACTAGTCAGCAATAAAAAAGAGTAATCTATTGATACATGCAACAACATCAATAAATCTAAAAGATATGGTAAGTCTGTAGTTCTCAACCAGGAATGACTTTGTTCCCCAGGGAACACTTGGTGATATCTGGAGACATTTTTAGTTGCCACAACTCGGGGGGATGCTACTGGCATCTAGTAGGTAGAAGTCAGAAATGCTGCTCAAAATTCTATAAAGCATAGGACATCTTCTCACAATAAAGAATTATCCAGTACAAATGTCAATAGTGTTAAGGTTGGGAAAGCTGGTGCTAAGTGGAAAAAAAAGTTAAACATAAAACACTACATATAGTATGATTCAATTTATATAAAATTCTAGAAAGGGCAAAGCTATGGTGACACATGACAGATAAGCCTGGGTCCAGAAATGGGAAAAGGGGATCAAGCTAAAGGAACATGAGAAACCTTTGTGGGATTATGGAACCATTTTGTTTATTGATTGTGGTGGTGTTTACATAATTGTATAAATTACCAAAATGTATCAAGCTGTGCACTTGAAATTGATTTTTAAAATATTCCATAACTAATCATACTTTAAATATAAAGAATTTACAGTGGGGAAAAAGCATTGAAAAAACATAAAACATTACATCCAGTGTTTGTATTACATACAAATGTTTTCAATACATAAAACATTGAATACAGTTTATGTTTTCAATGAAAAAAGCTTTGAAAGTGATGGCAGAGAACGGTGGCACACGCCTGGAATCTCAACACTTTGGGGGGCCGAGGCTGGCAAATCACTTGAAGTCAGGAGTTCGAGACTAGCCTGGGCAACGTGGCAAAATCCCGTCTCTACTAAAAATGCAAAAAAATTAGCTGGGGGTGGTGACACACATCTGTAATCCCAGCTACTCGGGAGGCTGAGCAGGAGAACTGCTTGAACCCGGGAGGCAGAGGTTGCAGTGAGCTAAGATGGCGTCAATGCACTTCAGCGTGGAGGATAGTGAGAGACTCCATCCCAAAAAAACTAAACAAACAAACAAAAAGATGAGCTTTGCCAATCTCACCTATAAGACCGAAGAGATCCAATTTTAAACTACAATGATATTTCCAGGTCACTGAGCTATTATTCAGTACATCACACCAGTGTACCTTGACACATTAAAAATAAAGAGTTAAAACAGTGTCCTACTGAGTTGTACAAAGAGTGGTGAATAATAAAGCTCTTCTCATTCTTCAAAGAATATTTCCATTAACAGCAAATCTAGTTCAACATTATTCCATCAAGTGAAAATTTGTAAGAGATTATTTACCACGGCAGACAGAGTATTACACGTAGTAATTTATGAATTTTCATAACTTTTACTACAGAGTTTCCTTGATAAATAAATAAAAAGCTTTCCTGCAGAACCTGAGATAAACTTACTCCTTTGAAATTCTGGGAACACTGGAGCTCTCTTCATAACAGAAAGCTAACATTTGCTCCATGGCCACAAAAGGAGCAACTATTACATTACACTTCCTTGACAAATGTTGCTTTGACTGTGAGAATTAAAGAAGGCAGAATTACAGGTGATGAAATTCAATCGACAAGAGGTGAGAGTTACTTTTCCTTTTGAAGTTAAATCAGAACTTTTCTTTCCTTTTGAGTCTTGTTGAGACAGTTACATAGGAAATAACCCCTTATCTCTGCTACTCTGAAAAAAGTTATTTTTCCCATCTGTCTCATTAAACTTTTGGGAAAAAAAATCATCTTAGCAGTAATAAAAAGCATTACATTCAGTTCTGTGTAGAAGATTTCTTAGGAAGGAAGAGAAATAAAAGGCCAGGTTGCCCCCAAAGTTCCTGGAGGCTCCAGAGTTCTGTGTGAATCCTGGCAACCCTACTAGACCTATAAAGACAAGGAAAAACAAGAAGATACAAGAAGAAAGCTCTTCCCCAGTGTTTCAAACTCCAAAAAGCAAGCATTTTTTTAATGCTGACTTAGAAAATTTCTTAGTTTTACCATATTCATCCAAGTGAAAGTCTTTTTCAATCATAACAACCTACCCTTGCATATCCCTCAGATGCCTGGCATGGCCTTCTAGGTCTCATTTCATATTGGTGCAACTCTAAAAATTTTTAATTTGAGACTTTCAATTAGTGATACTGGGATGACACCACAGCTGGGAATGCTATTAGATAAGCCAAGATGACCGGTAATGATACGTAGCCAGTTGTCGGAAGTTAAATTACAGTCATGTTTTAGCACTAGACTAAACTAGTAAAATAATTAGTTGTTTGTGTCAAAAAGGAAAATATTGACTATTATGTCTTGGCTTTTATGTTGTTTCTAGAAATTCACATAAATTAATCATGACCTGTCCAGTAAGACTTTCCCTAGGAGCAAGGACTAGAAAAAATCAGACAGGGTTGTGTTGTCGCACCTTCCTCACTCCCTCTACATTCATCTCTGCATTTTTAATGTCTTCTTGGTATGTAAGAGCTTGGTTGGAGAAAGAATAAAGAGCTTACAACTAGGGTGTGGAATGGGGCTTGCCTTAGAATAGTAGAAAAAAAGATAGACTAGGGGAAGGAGATTCAGTATTATTCAAAAATAAAATATTTTTAAAATACTATTACTTAGTAACTAGGTTATATATGAATGTATGTTATGCACCAACTTGCCTCGTTAGCCTTAAAAGCGTCTTGCTATAGAGAAAGTATAGGGATTACCTATAACATCATATATAATGTAGTTACTGAGCAATAAATTTTCGAAAGTATTTCACTGTTTTGCAATTATACTTTTTTGATACCTTGAGGAGCTCCAACCACCCTCACGTTGCAACAGCCAGGGTGAGTGCAGCCCCAGAACATTCTCCTTTCATGTTATGTAAATGCATTATATATTTCAGACATGGGAAAGAAGAAAAGGACTTTAGAGAATCAAGCAATATTTTAGTTATCTAGATGAGGTAATTTTTTTTGTCTATCATCCATGTCCTATACTCTCACACCCTACCCCTTTGAATAATCCTCTGAAACACCAAGAAATGCTATGTTGCTCTATTGCCTTGTCAATACCGCAAATTCAAGCACAAGCAACTGTCTTTTCCATTCTCTCTCTCTCTCTCTCTCTCTCTCTCTCTCTGTCTGTCTTATTTTCCTCTTATAATTCTCATTATCCCCTAAATCTTCTTCCCTCAGGCCCTTGCTCACAACCAGGCAGCATCCACAGAACACACAGAGCTTATTTTTGTTTTCCCTGTGTTTATATCTCTTGACTTTATCGAGATATGATTGATGAGTACTTATGAGATGATAGACCAAGGAAACTAATGCCTTTTAACACTATTCAAACACCAGCTTGTCTTTCTACTCTAGCAAATCCTTTCTTGTCAAAATAATTCCAAAACAGTTTTCTTTAGAGAGTCACTCCAATTAATCCCACCCATTCTCATACCTGCCAAGAAAAACTCAGCAACCTCAAGATATTTCTCTGAGCACAAGCATATATTTAATGGCACGAAAAGGAAATTTTACATCCAGTTGTAGCTGCAGCACCATAAGAAATCTCAGTGTTGCCTCAATCTACAGATGAAGTAAGCACATTCTTTTTCTTTAATTTCCTTCTTTTTATAATTTTTAATTTTTGTGGGTACAGAGTAGGTGTATGTATTCATGGGGTACCTGAGATGCTTTGATACAGCATGCAATGCGGAATAATCACATCATGGAGAATGGGGTATCCATCCTTTCAAGCATTTATCCGTTGTGTTACTAACAAACCAATTATACTATTTTATTTATCTATCTATTTATTTATTTATTTATTTATTTATTTATTTATTTTATTTTATTTATTTATTTTGAGACGGAGTCTCACTCTGTCGCCAGGCTGGAGTGCAGAGGCATGATCTCAGCTCACTGCAGCCCAAGCCTCCCGGATTCAAGCAATTCTCTTGCTTCAGCCTCTCAAGTAGCTGGGACTACGTGCCACCACACCCAGCTAATTTTTGTATTTTTAGTAGAGATGGGGTTTCACCATGTTGTCTAGGATGGTCTTGATCTCTTGACCTCATGATCTGCCCGCCTTAGCCTCCCAAATTTTAGTTATTTTTAAATGTACAATTAAATTATTATTAACAATAGTTACCCTGCTGTGCTATCAAATAGTAGGCTCTATTCAAATAGTAGGCTTTATTCAGTCATTCTATTTTTTGTACCCCTTAACCATCCCCATCTCTCTCTCACCCCAATCCCCATCACCCTCCCTAGCCTCTAGTAACCATCCTTCAACTCTCTTTCTCCATGGATTCAATTGTTCTGATTTTTAGATGCCACAAATAAGTGAGAACATGCAAAGTCTGTCTTTCTGTGCCTGGCTTAGTTTGCTTAACATAATGACCTCCAGTTCCATTCATGTTGTTGCAAATGACTGAACCACATTCTTTTTTATGGCTGAATGGTACTCCATTGTGTATAAGTATTACATTTTCTTCTTCGTTTCATCTGTTAATGAACACAAATCTTGGCTATTGTGAACAGTGCTGCAACAAACACAGAAGTGCAGATATCTCTTTGATCAATGTTGATTTCCTTTCTTTTGGGTATATATGCAGCAGTGGAATTGCTGGATCACATGTTAACTCTATTTTTAATGTTTTGAAGAACCTCCAAACAGTTCTCCATTATATTAATTTACATTCCCACTAGCAGTGTACAAAGGTCCTCTTTTCTCCACATTCTTGCCAGCATTAGTTATTACCTGTATTTTGGATATCCAGTCTCAGGTATTTCTTTGTAGCAGTGTGAGGACTGACTAATACAGTCTATGTGTCTGTTCTTATGCAAGTACCATCCTGTTTTCATTGCTATAGCTCTGTAGTATAATTTGAAGTAAAGTAAGGTGATTCCTCCAGTTTTGTTCTTTTGCTTAGGACAGCTTTGGCTATTCTGGGTCTTTTGTGGTTCCATATAAATTTCAGGATCAATTTTCTCTTTCTGTGAAGAATGTCATTGGTATTTTGACAGAGATTGCACTGATCTATAGATTGCTTTGGGTAGTATAGACATTTTAACAATATTGATTCTTCCAATCCATGAACATGGAATATCATTCCATTTTTGGTGTTCTCTTCAGTTGCTTTCTTCACTGTTTGGATTACAGGGATCTTTTATTTCTTTGGTTAAGTTAATTCCTAGGTATTTAATTGTATTTGTGGATATTGTAAATAGGACTACTTTTCAATTTCTTTTTCAGTTTGTTCATTTCAGCATATAGAAATGCTACTGATTTTTGTATATTTATTTTGTATTCTGTAACTTTCCTGGATTTGTTCATCAGTTCAAATTGTTTTTTGGTGGAGTCTTTAGGTTTTTCCAAATATGAGATCTTATCATCTGCAAACAAAGATAATTTGACTTCTTCCTTTTCAATGTGGATTCCCTTTATTTCTTTCTCTTGTCTGACTGCTCTAGCCAGGACTGTCATCACTGTGTTGAATAATAGTGGTGAAAGTGGGCATCCTTGTCATGTTCCAAAGCTTCAGGTAAGGACGTTCAGTTTTTCCTCATCCAGTATGATACTAACTGAATCTGCCATACATATATGGCTTTTATTATGTTGAGGTATGTTTCCCAGGTTTTTGAGGGTTTTTATATTGGAAGGATGTTGAATTTTATCAAATGCTTTTTCATCATCAATTGAAATGATCATATGGTGTTTGTCTTTCATTCTGTTGACATGATGTATCACATTAATTGATTTGTGTATGTTGGACAATCCTTGCACACCAGGGATAAAGCTCACTTGGCCATAATGAATGATCCTTTCAATGTATTGTTGAATTTGGTTTCCTAGTATATGGTTGAGAATTTTTGTGTCAATATTCATTACAGATATTGCCCTGTAGGGTTTTTTAACTTTATTTTTAAAAATTTTTATATGTCTTTATCTGATTTTTGTCAGGAAATTAACACTGGCCTTGTAGAATGAATTTGAAGGTATTCACTACTCTAATTTTTGAAATAGTTTGAGTAGGATTGGTATTAGCCATTCTTTAAATGTTACGTAGAATTCTGCAGTAAAGTCATTGTGTCTCGGGTTTTGCTTTATTGGAAGACTGTTTATTATGTCTTCAATCTCATTACTTGTTATTTGTCTGTTCAGGTTTTGAATTTCTTTATGGTTCAATCTTGGTAGGCTGTATGTCTCTAGGCATTTGTCCATTTCTTCTAGATTTTCTCATTTATTGGCCTAGAGTTTCTCATAGTAGCCACTAATGGTCCTTTGAACTTTTGCAATATCAGCTGTAACGTCTCCTTTTCCACCCCTGATTTTATTTATTTAGATCCTTTTTCTTTTAAAGAGCTTTTCTACCTCTTTAAGATCCATCCTTAGGTTGTTTATTTGAAGTTGTTCTTTTCCACCTACAGCTGTACGTTTCCTTCTTAGTACTGTTTCCGCTGTATCTCGTAGGTTTTGGTATATTGTGTTTCCACTATCATTCATTTCAAGATACTTTTCCATTTCTTTTTTCATTTCTTCATTGACCCAATGGTTATTCAAGAGCATTTAAATTCCATGTATTTGTGTAGAATTCTGAATTCTTTCTTTGTGTTCTCTTGAATTTCTTTGCGTTTCCTCAAAACAGCTATTTTGAATTCTCTGTTCAAAAAGTCACATATTTCTGTTTTTTTCAGGATTTTTTCTTTGTGCTTTATTTAGTTCATTTGGTGAGGGCATGTTTTCTTAAATGTTTTTCATGCTTGTCGATGTTTGTCCGTGTCTGAGCATTGTAGAGTTATTTACGTAGTCTTTGCATTCTGGGCTTGTTTGCACCCATCCTTCTTGAGAAGGTTTTCCAGGTATTTGAAGGGACTTGGGTGTTGTAATCTAAGCCTTATCGGCATTAGGGGGCAATCTAATCCCAGTAATGCTGTGGTTTTCGCAGACTCATAGAGGTAACACCTTGATGTTCTTGGATAAGATCTGGAATAATTATCTGGATTACCAGTCAGAAACTCCTGTTCTCTTTCTTTACTTTCTCCCAAAGAAACAGAGTTTCTCTCTCTCTTTGCTGAGCCATCTGGAGCTGGGGGTCAGGGAAAAGAAGCACCCCTTTGGCCACCACTACTGGGACTATGCTGGGTCATATCTGAAACTGTCACAGCACTGGGCCTATCCCAAAGCCTGCTGTAACCACTACTGGGTATTGCCTATGTTTTCTCAAGGTCCTAGGACACTACAATCAGCAAGTGACAAAGCCATCCTTGCTTGTATCCTTCTCTTCAGGGCAATAAGTTATTCCAGGTCCATGCTATGCTCGGAGATGACATCCAGGAGTCAGGCACTGGAGTGAGAAACCTTATTCTACTGTTGCTAAGCTGACACTTAAACCATGATGCAAAGTCTCTCCCACTCTTTCCTTCCCTTTCCACAGGCAGATAAAATGTTCCCCACCGACACCACCATCACAGGCCCTTGAGGAATACTGCCAGACTACCACCAATTTTCACTTAAGGCTTAAGAGCTCTTCAGTTTGCGGTGAATGTTGACAGGCCTGGGGCTCACCCTTCAGGGAAGTGGGCTCCCCTTTGGCCCAGGGCAGGTCCAGAAATGCTGTCCAAGTGCCAAGTCCTAGAAACAGGGACCCCAAGAGTCTGCTTGTTGTTCCACCCCACTGTCACTGAGCTGGTACCTAAGATCTAAGACAAAATCCCCTCTACTTTTCCCTCTGCTTTTCTCAAGCAGGAGTCTCTGCATAGTCACCACAGCTGGTAATGTGCTAGGTCTAACCAGAAGCCAGAATGTTTCAGAATCTCACCCAAGGCTCATGGCATACTACCCAAGTATCACTGCTGGTTATTCAGGGCCCAAGGGCTCTTTAATCAGCAGCTTATGAATACCGCCAGGAATAAATCCTTTCCTTCGGGGCAGTGGGTTCCCTTCTGGTCTAGAAATGTCATTCTGGAGCTAGGCCCTGGAAAGGGGGCCTCATGATTCTATCCAGTGCCCTATCCTATTGGGGCTGAGCTGTAAGACACAGTCCTCTTTACTCTTCCCTCTCTTCTCCTCAAGCAGAAGGAAGGAGTCACTTTCATTGCTATAAGCCATGCTGCCGGGGGTTGTGGGAGGGGGTGGTGCAAGCACTCCTTTAGCTGTCACAGTTGGTGTCTCACTGGGTCATGTGCCTTCCAAGTCCATTGACTCTGAGCCTAGCCTAGCACTAGGACTTGCTTTCGGAATTGCAGTCTTTGTGGCCTAAATTGCCCTTCAAGTTTATTTAGGATCCCAAATCACTTCATCTTGTAGTGGCAAGGCTTGCAGAAACTCAAGTTCTGACCACTGGGATAAGTGATTCCCCTCTGGCTAGGGCTCATCCAAATGCTTCCTCCGTCAGTGGGTGTTGGATGAATTCAGTCCAGTTTTGCTTTCTGCTGTGACAGGGCAACAGTGCATTCAATGAACAGTCCCACAGGTGCTGCATTCTCCCTCCTCCAGGTGCACTGATTCTGTCTCTGCATGACGGGGTTACCACTAGAGGATGGGAGAGAGGTGGCATCAGTGATTCAGGTATTGTGATTGCTCACCTGATTTTTGGTTCTTATGAAGGTGCTTTATGGTGTAGATGGTTGTCAAATTTGATGTCCCTGTGCGGAGAGGGAGGGGATGATCAGTGGAGACTTCTATTCAACCATCTTATTCCACCTCTCCATTCTCTTCCTTCATAACCTTACAGTCTACTCTTCAAATGAAGATTAGGTTGTTGCATGAAAACACCCAGATAGTGAGACATTGAGACTACTACGTGTAAGGAAAAAAATGGCACTCAATGAAAGGACTATTCAGCTACTCAGAAGGAATGTTATAAAAGCAACACTCAAAAGCAAGAAGAAAAAGCCCATTTGGAAACATTCTTTTGATAATGAGTTCATTCGCTGTGAATTTTCATCTGTGCTCCTACCAGATTTGAGATATTCAAAGACGTGATACAGAAAGTGATTTAGCATCCATAACATTAGTACCACTTGGTGGGGGAGGGCTATGCCTTTCTACATAAATAATTATTGTAGTCCATTCTTACAATTGTCTGTGCCGTATATCCTGGCACCTAATAAAATGAATTCCATATTGATGTTTAAGTGTGTGGTTTGTTCATTTTTGTGCGCTTATATGTTTATTTTATGTGGATACAATTTTGTCTCTATGCAGTCCATAAATTCCTGAGGGGGCATTCAATAAATAATTATTGAGCTAACCTGAATTGAATTGGAGGGAACAATAAAATGGATAATCCCCAACTAATCCCTATTTGGCATTTTGATGCATGTTTGTATTTCCATTTCAATAGGGGTATGTCTAAGATATTAGGACTTTACATAATTTCAGATGAAGTCATCCTGGGAAGAGGAGTGTTGAAGAAAATGAAAAGCAACCCAGTTTACACTCATGCTGAGGACTAAAGCAAGTCACCAAGCCAGACCTAGGTGCCTTCGACAATTATAGGCTGAATGATTCACATCTTCCCCAGGAAATGGACAAATGAATCATAAGGCTGTTTAAAAAGACCTCTCCTGACCACTGAGTATGGATGTCCACGGACCAGAGGACTAGGTGGTTGGAGGGTGACACACACCCTAAAAGTTGTCTCCTTTCCGGCTCCCCCAGAGTGGCATGCTGAATTAGAAAAAGGGAGAGTTAAAATAAACTATGATAATGTCAACAAATGAATTGAAGAAAATAAAAGGCACTTCTTTCAGCATGACACTCCCCTACAAGGGCATCCATTTGCTTGTAGGATCAAGTCAAAACTTATCAACCTAGTATTCCAGCTCTTCCATCAACTGTCTCCACCCTACCTATTCATCCTAAACACTCACTAATCCCCAACATGATCACTGGCTCCAATTCTGTCAAACTGGCCTTCTTTCGCTCACATACCACATTCCTGCCTCCATTTCACTCATTCCTCCTCCCTATATCTAAAATGCTTTCTTTCCTCTCTCTTCACCTTTGAAAACCCAAAGTATCCTTCTTTTGAAGCTCCAGGTTCTTTATAAAGACTGTCCAGTCTAACCCTGTCCCTCAGTAATCATTCCCTTACTTGAAATACCTACAGCTCAAATACATGCATGTGTACCAAATGACTTCCATACATTACTTCATATCTTCGAGTATATGATTTGTTTTCTTAGTTAGACTCTAAGCAAAAGAGAAAGAATCCTTTCATCATCATCAATCACTTAACACAGTGCTCAAGATCCAATAATTTATTTTAAAAGTTTGTTGAAATATCTGTAAATATATGTATGTTAATATTAATAATAAATATATAGAAACCTCAGTTGGTTTTAAGATAATTTGGAGTTAATTTGACATGAAAATGCAGGTGCATTAAACTTTCTATTCTCTAAATGGTTATAGAGTCATATTTAAATGCTCAAATTCTTTTACTTGCTTCGTTTTTCTACATTGAACTCGTTTTCACTTTACTTTCTGTTTTTTATTTTTAATAGCTGTTCTTCAAGTTCTGTTTTTAAAGCACTGGTTTTTAGTTTGATGCTGAGGATATGAACAATAAACAGGCCTTAAATATTCTGGTTGAGGTATTGGAATTTAACCTTTATACATATCTGTAGCTTAGTAACCTAGAATGATGGGAGGAGAAGATGTATCCCATCAGGAGGCCTCAAGGAAAAGATCCTCTTCTTTGGAATTAAATTTCATGGTAAGATTCACTTTCTCTCCTCCTTGGATATAAGCTCTCTGTGGAGCCTGGAGGATGACTTCATGACTCAAAACAGATGGAGTATTTTTTCTTTATGTATTATTCTTTACTTTGACAGGTAAAGAATGGCTGATTTTATTCATTTTTTAACCAATTATTTTCTAAACCACGTTATTTCTTTTTGATATCTTGTGGGTATTTGGAATTCCAATAAAAAATAATGATTATTTTGTGTTTCTAAAAACTATATTGTCTCTTTTAAACAAAATACTGAAAGAAGAATTTAAAATCTGCTAGAGCAATGAGTTAGCATGCCAGACAGAAACGACATTGTAAGGGCAGGAAAACTTTCTAGAAACTCCTCAGTTTCATTCTAGTCTACGTTCCTGTGCCAAAAATTCTACTGTCTAATGCATTGTTCTCTCGGGATATCCTCTTATAAAATTTATATATCCCTGTGAACAATAACAAGTGAGTTATGCACACTGTAGTTTAGCTGGGTTTATTAAATTTTCTTCCTAACTCATAATCAGCTGTGCATTGTGGAAATGGAAATGTAACAGTATGTTCTAGTTAGCTCCTCTAGATATCACAGAAAGAGCTTCAATTAGCTGTTAGCCTAATCTTCCGTATGTTTCAATACACTCACATTACTTGTGATCATTCAAATCCATCATGTATTTTTTAAGACCATATGACTGTGCCTTTTCTCATGCTATTTCCTCCTTTGTAGATTCACTTTTACACCATCACACCTTTTACCAGGGCTCACATTATGTGCCACATCCATCAAGAAATCTTATCAGCATATTTTATCTGGTATCATGTTCATTCATCCTTCCATCTCTCACTTAAAATTCTGCCTCCTCTGTGAAGCATTCTTTGACTTTTCCGGGCAGCTGTAGAACTGTTTCCCTTAGGCTTCCACACTGTACCTTCAATTCCACACCAGCATTTATGACATTATATTGAAATTATCTCATTATTTAAATGTCCTTTATGTCTGTGAGTTCCAACTTCTAAAGCTATAAAATACAATTGATGTACTAAAGAATGGACCAGAGTCTCTTAATAGTAGAAATGATCAAGCAGAAGAAAGAATTAGTGAGTTTGAAGACAGGTTATTTGAAAATACACAGTCAGAGGAGACAAACTAAGAGAAGAATTAAAACAATGAAGCATGCCTATAAGATCTAGAAAATAGCCTCAAAAGGGCAAATCTAAAAGCTATTGGCCTTAAAGAGGAGCTAGAAAGAGACAGAAAGATAGAAAGTTTATTTAAAGGGATAATAACAATGAAATTCCCAAACCTAGAGAAAGATATCGATATTCAAATATACGAATGTTGTAGAACACCAAGAAGATTTAACCCACACCAGATTACTTCAAGACATTTGATAATGAAACTTCCAAAGGCCAAGGATAAAGAAGGGATTCTAAAAGCAGCAAGAGAGAAAGAAAGAAATAACACACAAAGATGCTCCAATATGTACAGCAGCAAACTTCTCAGTGGAAAGCTTATGGGCCAGAAGAGCATGGCATGACATATTTAAAGTACTGAAAAAAACAACTTTTATCCTAGAATAGTTTATCCAGCCATAATATACTTCAAACATGAAGGAGAAATAAAGACTTTCCCAGACAAACAGAAGTTAAGGGATTTCATCAGCACCAGACCTGTTCTACCAGAAGTGCTAAAAGGAGTTCTTCAATCAGAAAGAAAAGGACATTAATGAACAATAAAAAATCAGAAGATACAAAACACGGTAATAGTAATTACACAGGAAAACACAGAGTATTACAACACTGTAATTGTGGTGTAGAAACTACTCTTGTCTTGAGTAGAAAGACTAAAAGATAAATCTCTCAAAAATATTAACTACAACAACTTTTCAAGACATAGAAAACACAATAAAGTCTAAATAGAAACAACAAGAAGTTTAAAATTGGGGGAACAAAGTTGGAGTTCTTATCAGTTTCCTGTTTGATTACTTATTTGTTTGTTTATACAATCTTTATTAAATTGTCATCAGTCTAAAACAATGGGTTATGAGATATTATTTGCAAGCCTCACGGTAACCTCAAATCAAGAACCTACTACAGATACACACACACACACACACACACAAAATAATATAATAATAAATTAAAACATACCACAAGAGAAAATCACCTTCACTAAAAGGAAAACAGGAAAGAAAGAATGGAGAGAAAACTGCAAAACAACAAGAAAAGAATAACAAAATGGCAAGAGTATGTCCTTACTTATCAATAATGACACTAAGCGTAAATGTACTAAACTCTATAAAGACATAGATTTTTCCCAGCTACTCAGGAGGCTGAGGTGGGAAGATTGCTTGAGCCCAGGAGGCTGAGGCTGCAGTAAGCTGTGTTTTTGCCACTGCACTCTAGCAGGGGTGGCAGAGCAAGATGCTGACAAAGAAAAGAAAGAACATAGAGGGGCTGAATGGATTTAAAAGAAAAACAGGACCCAATGATCTGTTAATGACAAAGAGCACACTTAACCTGTAGAGACACAAATGTAAATAAAGGATGGAAAAAGCTTTTTCATGCCAATGGAAACCAAAAAGAAGCAGGAGTAACTATACTTGTATCAGACAAAATAGATTTTAAGACAAAAACTATAAAAAGAGTCAAAGAAAGCCATTATATAATGACAAGTCAAATCAGCAAGAGGATATAACAATGGTAAATATAAATGTACCCAACACTGAAACACCGAAATATATACAGTGAATGTTATTAGAGCTAAAGAAAGAAACAGGCTCCAATACAATAACAGCTGGAGACTTCAACGCCCTACTTTCAACATTGTACAGATCATCCACGCAGAAAATTGACAAAGAAACATTGGATTTAATCTGCGCTATAGACCAAAGATACCTAATAGATATTTACAGAACATTTCATTCAATGGCTGCCAAATGCACATTTTTTTCTTCAGCACATGGATCATTCTCAAGGATAAAACCATATGTTAGGCCACAAAACAAGTCTTAAAACATTTCCCAAAAAAAGAAATTATATGAAGTATCTTTTCTGACCATAATAGAACAAACTGGAAATCAATAACAAGAGGAACTTTGGAAACTACAGAAACACATGAAAATTAAACAACATGCTCCTGAATTACCAGTGAGTCAATGGAGATATGAAGAAGAAATTTTAGAAATATCTTAAAACAAGTGGTAATGGAAACACAACATAACAAAACTTATGAGATACAGTGAAAGCAGTACTAATACAAAAGTTTATGGCAATAAGCAACTACATCAAAAAAGTAAAAAACTTCAAATAAACAATCTAATGATACATCTTAAATAACTAGAAAAGCAAGAGCAGGCCAAATCTAAAATTAGTATAAGAAAGGAAATAATAAAGATCAGAGAAGAGATAAATGAAATTGAAATAAAAAAATACAAAAGATCAATGAAACAAAAAGTTTTTTTTTGAAAAGGTAAACAAAATTGACAAAACTTTAGCCAGACTAAGAAAAAAACAAGCTCAGGAGGCTGAGGCAGGAGGTTAACTTGAACCTGGGAGGTCAAGGCCTCAGTGAGCCATTATTTTGCCACTGCACTCCAGTCTATGTAAAGAAGTGAACACCTGTCTCAAAAAAAAAAAAAAAAAAAGAAAAGAAAAGAAAAAAAGAAAAACAGTCTCCCAGCAAAGAAAATTCCAGGACCTGGGAAATACTTCCAAACTCATTCTATGAGGCCTGTGTTAATCTGATACAAAAATGAAACGAAGACACATCAGAAGAAGAAAATTAAAGGCCAATATCCCTGATGAACATTGATGCAAATGTCCTCAACAAAATGCTAGCCATTCAATTCAGCAAAACATTAAAAAGGTAATTCACCATGACCAAGTGTAATTTGATCCAGGGATACAAGATTGGTTCAATATACACAGATCAATCAATGTGATACATCATATCAACAGAAAGAAGGACAAAAACCATATGATCATTTTGACCGATGCTAAAAGAGCATTTGATAAAATTCAACATCTCTTTACAATAAAAACGCTCAAAAAACTGGGAATAAAAGGAGCATAGCTCAACACAAAAAAGGCATATATGACAGACCTACAGCAATCAGACAAGAGAAAGAAAGAAAGGGGATACAAAAGGGAAGGAAGATGTCCAATTATCCTTGCTTGCAAATGATATGATCTTATATTTAGAAAAACATAAAGATTCCAAGAAAAAACTATTAGAACTGATAAAAAAAAATTCAGTAAAGTTGCAGGATTCAAAATCAACATAGAAAATCATTAGCATTTATATATGTCAACAGCAAATAATCTGAAAAAGAAATCAAGAAGGTAACTTCATCTACAACAGTACAAATGAAATTAAATACCTAGGAATTAGCCAAAGAAGTGAAAGATCTATACAATGAAAACTATAAAACATTGATGTAAGAAATTGAAGAGAACACCAAGAAAAAAAGGAAATCCAATGTTCATGGATTGGAAAAATCAATATTGTTAAATGCTCGTACTACCCACAGCAATCTACAGATTCAATGCAATCTCCATCAAAATACCAATGACATTCTTCACAGAAATAAAAAAATAACAATCATAAAATTTATATGGAACCACAAAAGACCCAGAATAGCCAAAGCTGTCCTGAACAAAAATAATAAAACTGGGGAAATCACATTACCTGACTTCAAATTATACTACAGAGCTATGGTAATCCAACAGCATGGGACTGGCATAAAAACAGACACATAGACCAATGGAACAGAATAGAGAACCGAGAAACTAATCCACATATGTACGGTAAACTCATTTTCAACAAAGGTGCCAAGAACATACACTGGAAAAAGGACAGTCTCTTCAATAAATGGTGCTGAGAAAACTGGATATCCATATGCAAAAGAATAAAACTACACCCTTATCTCTCACCATATACAAAAATCAAATAAAAATGGATTGAAGACTTAAATCTAAGTCCTCAAACTATGAAACTACTATAAGAAGGCATTAGGGAAACTCACCAGGACCTTGGACTAGGCAAAGATGTCTTGAGTAATACCCCCATAAGCACAGGCAACCAAAACAAAAATAGACAAATTGATCGTATTAAGTTAAAAGGTTTCTGCTCAGCAAAGGAAACAATCCACAAAGTAAAGAGACAACCCATAGAATGAGGGAAAATATTTGCAGACTATACTTCTGGCAAAGGATTGATAACCAAAATATGTGAGGAGCTCAAACAACTCTATAGGGAAAAAATGTAACTACCCAATTACAAAATGGACAAAAATGTGAATAGACATTTCTCAAAAGAAGATGTATGAATGGCAACCAGACATATGAAAAAGTGTTCAACATCATTGATCATCAGAGAAATGCAAATAAAGTCTACAATGAAATATAATTTCATCCCAGGTAATATTACTTTTATCCAAAAGAGAAGCAAAAACTAATGCTGCTGAGGCTATAGAAAAAAAAAAAAAGCATAACCCTCTTACACTGTTGGCGGGAATGTAAATTAGTGCAACCACTATGGAGAAGACTTTGGAGGTAACTCAAGATAACTTACAGTAGAACTTCCACATGATCCAGCAATGCCACTGCTGGGTATATACTTAAAGGAAATCAGTACATCAAAGAGATATCTGTGCTCCCATGATTACTGCAGTACTAGTCACTGTAGCTAAGATTGAAAACAACCTATGTATCCATTAACATGTGAATGGATAAAGAAAATGTGGTACATATACAGAATGGAGTATATTCAGCCATAAAAATAAGATCCTGTCGTTTGCAACAACATGGATGACCTAGGGGTCATTATGTTAAGTGAAATAAGTCCAGTCCAGAAAGACAAAATTCACTTGTTCTCACTTATTTGTGGGAGCTAAAAATTAAAACAACTGAGCTCATGGAGATAGAGAATGGAATATTGGTTCCTGGAGGCTGCAAAGTGTAGTAGAGGGGTAGGAATGGGGATAGTTAATGTGTACAAAAATGCAGTTAGAATGAATAAGATCTATTAGTTGACAGCACAATAAGATCTATTAGTTGATATACACAATAATTTGTTGTACATGTAAAAGAGTATAATTGGATTGTTTATAAGACAAAGAAATAATAAATGCTTGAGGTGATGGATACGCCATTTATCCCAATGTGATTATTACACCTGGTATGCCTATCAATATATATCATGTACCCATAAATGTATACACCTACTATGTACCCACAAAAATTAAAAATAAAATTAAAAAATGAAGAAAAAAATATTTAAATACTAAATGCGAGAAAAAAACTGTGTGTTCCTCAACGGAATGAATTGTGCCTTATGCAGTTTGTTTCCAAGCACAAATGATACTCTAAATATTCAATTTTTACTGAATAAACACATGACACGATTTGCCTAAATGGAAAGTTGAAAAGGATCCTAATTCACTTCCACAGGTATCAGATGCAGATGGTTACATGATCTTAAGCTATAAAGACCACCTAACCACAAACATATGTTTATCAGGGTATAAAAGCAAGGCAGTTAATTGTGTGGCAAAACATCACATTTTAAAAAGGTTAGTATTAATGCATGTGGGGCTTAATACCTAGGTGATGGGTTGATAGGTGCAGCAAACCACCATGGCACATGTTTACCTTTGTAACAAACCTGCACGTCCTGCACATATATCTCAGAAGTTAAAATAAAATAAAATTTTAAAAAGGTTAGTATTATATTGAAAGTGAGATCCTAACATATATATTAGTTTTGCACCAACCTAAATATTTATCTTGCTTTACTTTCTAAGTCACTCCAGATTATCTTTTCCTTACCTTAACTTTCAGAGCTAAAGAAAAGAGCTAAGTAGAGAGCAGTGATTGTAACATCAAATTCATTCCTTTGTTCGTTGAACAAATATTTATTAAACACCTACTATGTACAAGACTACAATAGTCTGCAAAAGAGACATAGTTCCTAACTTTATAAAACTTACCTTACCATTTAGTAGGAGGAGAAGATAATAAATTACAGAGAAGGAGAGACAGAGAGAATAGTTACTGAGAAGTGTATAAAAACTCATCGTTAACTGGGTATGGTGTCCCATGCCTGTAGTCCTAGCTACTTTGGAGACAGAGGTGAGAAGATCACTTGAGCCCAGGAGTTGGAGGCTGTAGTGGGCTATGATCTCTTCACTGTGCTCCAGCCTAGGTGACAGAGATCCTATATCTAAAACCTACAACAATAATAACAATAGCAAAAAAATAACAAAAAAAGTAAGACTTATCAGGGTTAAAGGATAAAAAGTAATAGTGTAGAAATGTGGCTATTTTTAGATATTGAAAGGCATCTTTGAGAAGATGAGGTCTCACTTTGTTGCCCAGGCTGGTCTCAGAAATTACATAATTTAATTCATATATTCCTATAAAGTGTCTTAGCTCACACTACCATAATAAAATACAATAGAGTGTTTTAAGCAAATGAAATGTCTCAAAGTTCTGAAAGTCCAAAATTAAGGCGGCAGCATGGTCAATGTTTGCTGAGGTCTCTCTTTTTAGGTTGCAGACAGCCACTTTCTTGTTCTGTCCTTACACAGAATTTCCTCAGTGCATGCAGGTGGATAAAAAGAGAGGATGTGAGCTCTCTGGTGTCTCTTCTTATAAGGGCACTAATATTATGAGGGTCCCACCCTCATGAACTCTTCTAAACCTAATGATTTTTCAAATGCCACATCTCCAGATACTGTCACATTGGGGGTTATTCCTTTAAAATATGAATTTATGAGGGGTGGCAAATTTAGTCCACAGCAGAAAGTTTAATATGAATATTCTGTGGAGAATATACTATCAAGGGACAAAAGTGGAATCAGGAGGACTAGCTAGAAATCTATTGCAATAATTCAGGTGAGAAATGATAATAGATTACACAAAGGTAGTAGTGTTGGCAGTGGTGAAAAGGGGTGATATTTTGGGCACATTTTTAAAGTAGAGCCATAGGAGTTGCTAATACACTGTTTGAGGATTATGAGAGAAAATAGTCATGAATGACTCCGAGGATTCTGGCCTGAAGAACTGGTGTATGGTGGCTCCATTTAGTACAACGGGAAAACAATGAGAAAAGAGCAGTTTGGGTGGGACAGGGTAGATTCAGTAGCTCACTGCTGAGTGTGTTAAGTTTGAGCTGCCAAGAAGGCAGTGGAATATATCAGGCCGGAACTCACGGAACAAGTCTATGAGGCAGATATAAATTTAGGAACCAATAGTGTGTAGATAATATCAAAGGCCAATGAATGATATCACCTATGGAAAAAGTGTAGATAGGCCAGGTGTGGTGGCTCGCACCTGTAATCCCAGCACTCTGGGAGGCCAAGGTGGGCAGATCACTTGAGCTCAGGAGTTTGAGACCACCCTCGCCAACATGGCGAAACTACGTTTCTATTAAAAATACACAAAAAATTAGTGAGGCATGGTGGCACCTGCCTGTGAATTCCAGCTGCTCGGGAGGCTAAGGTACGAGAATTGTTTGAACCCGGGAAGTGGAGGTTGCAGTGAGCCGAGATGGCACCAGTGCACTCCAGCTTGGGCAACAGAGTGAGATCCTGTCTCAACAACAACAACAAAAAAAAGTGTAGATAAAGGAGAAACACTAAGGACAGAGCCCTGGGGCACTCCAACATTTAGTGGGTGGAAAAGTAGAGAAGAATCCAGAAAATAAGACTGAAAAGGAATGACTAATGAGATAGGTAGCAGGAAAAAAAACCCAAACCAAACAAACAAACAAACAGAAACCCAGAATAATGAAGTGTACAACAGGCCAAGTGGAGAAAGGACAACTTGGAAGGAACAGGTCATCTGTGCCAATGCTGCTGAGTGATCAAGTAAATGACCACTGAAAATTGAGCATTGGTACTGAAAACATAAGCTTCATGCCTTTTATTAATAACCTTCATAAGAATGTGAATGAACTTGATGAGCAATAGCCACCTTCAGGGAAAACTTATATGAAAATAGGCTAAAAAGGTAAGTTAAATAGAAAAGAGAGTTTTATTTTACCCTGACAATAGTTTATGGAACATTAAACATTAACATTGCAGAATTGTCTCAAAAGCCCTCTCTGGAGCTCTATAAAACATGATGGGTAATGATTTAGGGCTGCTGCGGGTGGGCGGTAGGGGAATTATTCAAAGATAATCCCGCAGAGAGTTATAGACTGGATCGTCTGCAGATCACTTTCAGCCTTCAGGAAACTTTACTATCCTTTGTACAAACCGATAGTTATTACAGAACTGTCAATTAATATTTTAGTTCACTTTTATAGATATCTTTGTGCATGGAAATGCTCATAAGCTGTACCTCACATTAAAACATAACAATAATAATAATAAGAGAAGCTGGGCGTGGTAGCTCATGCCTGTAATCCCAGCACTCTGGGAGGCTGAAGCAGGCGAGTCACTTGAATTCGAGCCCAGCCTGACCAACATGGTGAAACCCTGTCTCTACTAAAAATAAAAAAAATTTAAAAATAAGGAAGGTGCAGTGTTAGAAGGAAATGAAAGATTGAGCAGTGGCATGCAGAAAACAATAAAGAGAGAACTAATGAAAATACTGGGGAGTCTATTCCTAGAAATTCCTCATAATGAGAAGATGCCAAGAGTGGAATTCCTGGGGGCGCGCCCAAGATAGCCGAATAGGAACAGCTCCAGCCTCCAGCTCCCAGCCTGAGTGACACAGAAGACAGGTGATTTCTGCATTTTCAACTGAGGTACCAGGTTCATCTCACTGGGGAGTGCCGGATAATCAGTGCTGGTCAGCTGGTGCAGCCCGACCAGGGAGAGCTGAAGCAGGGCAAGGCATCGCCTCACCTGGGAAGCACAAGGGGGAAGGGAATCCCTTTTCCTAGCCAAGGGAAACTGAGACACACAACACCTGGAAAATCGGGTAACTCCCAACCTAATACTGCACTTTACCGAAGGTCTTAGCAAAAGGCACACCAGGAGATTATATCCCACACCTGGCCCAGAGGGTCCCACGCCCAGGGAGCCTCCCTCATTGCTAGCACAGCAGTCTGAGATCTTATTGCAAGGCGGCAGCGAGGCTGGGGGAGGGGCGCCTGCCATTGCTGAGGCTTAAGTGAGTAAACAAAGCCGCGGGGAAGCTCGAATTGGGTGGAGCCTACTGCAGCTCAAGGAGGCCGGCCTGCCTCTGTAGACTCCACCTCTGGGGACAGGGCGTAGCTAAAGAGAAAGCAGCAGAAACCTCGGCACAGGTAAATGCCACTGTCTGATAGCTTTGAAGAGAGCAGTGGATCTCCCAGCAGGGAGGTTGAGATCTGAGAACGGACAGACTGCCTGCTCAAGTGGGTCCCTGACCCCTGAGTAGCCTAACTGGGAGACATCCCCCACTAGGTGCAGACCGACACCTCACACCTCACACGGCGGGGTACACCCCTGAGACGAAGCTTCCAGAGCAAGAACAGACAGCAACACTCACTGTTCAGCAAGATTCTATCTTCTGCAGCCTCCACTCCTGATACCCAGGCAAACAGGGTCTGGAGTGGACCTCAAGCAATCTCCAACAGACCTACAGCTGAGGGTCCTGACAGTTAGAAGGAAAACTAACAAACAGAAAGGAGACCCACACCAAAACCCCATCAATACATCTCCATCATCAGACCAAAGGCAGACAAAACCACAAAGATGGGGAAAAAGCAGCGCAGAAAAGCTGGAAATTCAAAAAATCAGAGCGCATCTCCCCCTCCAAAGGAACGCAGCTCATCGCCAGCAACGGAACAAAGCTGGACAGAGAATGACTTTGACGAGTTGAGAGAAGAAGGCTTCAGTCGATCAAACTTCTCAGAGCTAAAGGAGGAACTATGTAACCAGCGCAAAGAAGCTAAAAACCTTGAAAAAAGAATGGATGAATGGATAATTAGAATAATCAAAGCAGAGAAGACCTTAAAAGAATTGATAGAGATGAAAACCATGACACGAGAACTACGTGACTACTTTTGATTCCTAAATGTATTTGCAACTTTTGACTAGGGGTGAAAATAGAGTCAACAAACTTGTGTAAATAAAATATCTGTATTATACTTTACTAAACGTTAGTCAAATCTATTGTTTTGGGTCAGTGTAACACACTTGGGATTACATGCAAAACCAGATTCCTTTACTCATGTATCAAGGATGAGAGAAACTTAAGGTAATAAAGTCATTGAATGTGTTTACAGATATATGTGTTTATATCTTCTCACTGGGATTCAAAGCACTAGAGGGATTACACAAATAAAATTTGTTTAAACAAATGCCCATCATTTCTTAAAATTTTGAGTGATGTTTTTGCTAGTGAAATGAATTTCCCTCAATTGTAAACTTTCTGTGCTAATCATATTTTCCACCCAAGCATGAATTTTGTCCCCAAAATATGTGCTGTCATATCCATGTTTTTTGCTAGAAGAAAATACAAATTTATTTAGGAGTTTTACTTTATGTGACATACTCAGGTTTTATGTGTGTCTCCTATGAAATCTAAGGTTCTGGCTAGATGGTTCACCAAATAAAAATGGAAATAACAGGTGGGCATGGTGGCTCATGCCTATAATCCCAGCTACTCAGGAAGCAGGAGAATTGTTTGAACCCGGGAAGTGGAGGTTGCA